>NW_027274462.1:0-100885 GCF_030028105.1 Mobula birostris | reverse complement strand
CCAAGAGTAGAGCTCTCCCCTCCATCGAGGACTTCATCAAGAGAAATGCTCTCCCCACATCGAGGATATCTGCCAAAAGTAGGGCTCTCCCCATCATCGAGGACATCTGCCAAGTGTAGAGCTCTCCCCAACATCGAGGACATTTGCTAAGAGTAGAGTTATCCCCACCATCGAGTACATCTACCAAGAGAAAGCTCTCCCCACCATCGAGGAAAATCTGCCAATAATAAAAATCTCCGCACCATAGAGGACATCTGCCATAATAAACCTCTCCCCACCATCGAGGATATCCACCAAGCGAAAAGCTCTCCCCACCATCGAGGACATCTGCCAAGAGTAGACCTCACCCCATCATCGAAGACATCGACAAGAGAAAAGCTCTCCCCACAATCGAGGACATCTGCCAAGAGCAGAGCTCTCCCCACCATCGTGGACATCTGACAAGTGTAGAACTCTCCGCACCATCGAGGACATTTATCAACAGAAAAGCTCTCACCACCATCGAAGATATCTGCCAAGAGTAGAACTCTCCCTACGATCGAGGAAATCTGCTAAAAGTAATGCTCTCCCCACCATCGAGGTCATCTACCAAGAGAAAAGCTCCCCCCACCATCCAGAACATCTGCCAAGAGAAAAGCTCTCCCCACCATCGAGGACATCTGCTAAGAGTAGAGCTCTCCCCACCATCGAGTATATGTACCAAGAGGAAGCTCTCACACCATCGAGGACATCTGCCAAAAGTAGAGCTCTCCCCACCATCGGACACATCTGCCATGAGAAAAGCTCTCCCCACCATAGAGAACATCTGCCAACAGTAGAGCTCTCCCCAGCAGCGTGGACATCTGCCAAGAGTAGAGCTCTCCCACCATCAAGGACATCTACCAAGAGAAAAGCTCTCCCCACTGTCGAGGACATCTGCAGGGGAAGAGCTCTCCCCACCATCGAGGACATCTGCCAACAGTAGAGCTCTCCCCACCATCGTGGAAATCTGCCAAGAGCAGAGCTCTCCCCACCATCGAGGACATCTGCCAATAATAGAGCTCTCCCACCATTGAGAACATCTACCAAGAGAAAAGCTCTCCCCACCATCGAGGACATCTGCCAAAAGTAGAGCTCTCCCCAACCATCCAAGACATCTGCCAAGAGAAAAGCTCTCCCCACCATCGAGGACATCTGCCAAGAGTAGAACTCTCCCCACCACCGAGGACATCTGCCAATAGTAGAGCTCACCCCACCATCGAGGACATCTGCCAAGAGTAGAGGTCTCCCCACCATCGAGGACATCCTTCAAGAGTACAGCTCTCCCATCATCGAGGACATCGCCAAGAGCAGAGCTTTCCCGACCACTGAGGAACATCAGCCCAGAGCAGAGCTCCCCCACATTCGAGGACATCTGCAAGAGTAGAGCTCTCCCCACCATCGAGGACATCTACCAAGAGAAAAGTTCTCCCCACCATCGCGGACATCTGCCAAGTGTAGAGCTCTCCCCACCATCGAAGACATCCGTTAAGAGTAGAGCTATCCCCACCATCGAGACCATCTACCAAGAGAAAGCTCTCCCCACCATCGCGGATATCTGCCAACAGTCGAGCTCCCTCCACCATCGGGGACATCTACCAAGAGAAAAGCTCTGCCCACATCGAGACATCCACCAAGCGAAATTCTCTCCCCACCATCGAGGAAATCTGCCAAGAGTAGACCTGTCCCCACCATCGAAGACATCCGTCAAGCGAAGAGCTCTCCCCACCATCGAGGAAAGCTGCCAAGAGTAAGCTCTACGCTCCATCGATTATATCTGCCAAGAGTAGAGCTCTCCCCACCATCGAGGACATCTAACAAGAGAAAAGCTCTCCTCACCATCGAGGACATCTGCCACGAATAGAGCACTGCCCACCATATAGGAAACCTGCCAATAATACAGCTCTCCTCACCAACGAGGACATCTACCAAGAGAAAAGCTATCCCCACCATCGAGGACATCTGCCAAAAGTAGAGCTCTCCCCACCATCGAGGTCATCTACCAAGAGAAAAGCTCACCCACCATCGAGGACATGTACCAAGAGAAAATTTCTCCCCACCATCGAGGACATCTGCCAACAGTAGAGCTCTCCCCAGCATCGAGGACATCTGCCAAGAGTTAGAGCTCTCCCCACCATCAAGACATCTACCAAGAGAAAAGCTCTCCCCACCGTCGAGGACATCTGCCAGGGGTAGAGCTCTCCCCACCATCGTGGACATCTGCCAAGAGCAGAGCTCTCCCCACCATCGAGGACATCTGCCAATAATAGAGCTCTCCCCACCATTGAGGACACCTACAAGAGAAAAGCTCTCCCCACCATCGAGGACATCTGCCAAAAGTAGAGCTCTCCGAACCATCCAAGACATCTGCCAAGAGAAAAGCTCTCCCCACCATCGAGGACATCCGACAATAATAGAGCTCTCCCCACCAACGAGGACATCTACCAATAGAACAGCTATCCCCACCATCGAGGACAACTGCCAAAAGAAGAGCTCTCCTCACCATCGAAGACATCTGCCAAGAGAAAAGCACGCCCCACATCGAGGATATCTACCAAGAGATAAGCTCTCCGCACAATCGAGGAATCTGCCAAGAATGGAGCTCTCCCCACCATCGAGGACAGCTGCAACAGTAGAGCTCTCCCCTCCATCGAGGATATCTGCCAAGAGTAGAGCTCTCCCCACCATCGAGGACAACTGCCAAGAGCAGAGCTCTCCCAACATCGAGGACATCAACAAGAGAAAACCTCTCCCCAACATCGTGGACATCTTCCAAGAGTAGAGCTCTCCCCTCCATCGAGGACTTCATACAAGAGAAATGCTCTCCCACCACCGAGGACATTTGCTAGAGTAGAGTTATCCCCACCATCGAGTACATTTACCAAGAGAAAAAGCTCTCCCCCCATCGAGGACATCTGCCAATAATAAAAATCTCCGCACCATAGAGGACACTGCCAATAATAAAGCTCTCCCCACCATCGAGGATATCCACCAAGCGAAAAGCTCTCCCCACCATCGAGGTCATCTGCCAGGAGTAGACCTCTCCCCACCATCAAAGACATCGGACAAGAGAAAACCTCTCCCCACAATCGAGGACATCTGCAAGAGTAGAGCTCTCCCCACCATCGCGGTCATCTACCAAGGAAAAGCTCCCCCCCCCCATCCAGAACATTTGCCAGAGAAAAGCTCTCCCCACCATCGAGGACATCTGCTAAGAGTAGAGCTCTCCCCACCTTCGAGTATATGTACCAAGAGGAAAGCTCTCCACACCATCGAGGACATCTGCCAAGAGTAGAGCACACCCACCATCGAAGTCATCTGCCAAGAGAAAAAGCTCTCCCCACCATCGAGGATATCTACAAGAGAAAAGCTCTTCCCACCATCGAGGACATCTGCCAAAGTAGAGCTCTCCCCACCATCGAAGACATCTGCCAAGAGAAAAGCCCTCCCCACCATCGAGGATATCTACCAAGAGATAAGCTCTCCGTACAATCGAGGACATCTGCCAAGAATGGAGCTCTCCCCACCATCGGGACATCTGCCAAGAGTAGAGCTCTCCCCACCATCGAGGACAACTGCCAAGAGCAGAGCTCTCCCCAACATGGAGGACATCACCAAGGAGAAGACCTCTCCCACCATCGTGGACATCTTCCAAGAGTAGAGCTCTCCCCTCCATCGAGGACATAAACCAAGAGAAAAGTTCTCCCCACCATCGCGGACATCTGCCAAGTGTAGAGCCCTCCCCACCATCGAAGACATCTGTTAAGAGTAGAGCTATCCCACCATCGAGACCATCTACCAAGAGAAAAGCTCTCCCCACATCGAGGATATCTGCCAACAGTCGAGCTCCCTCCACCATCGGGAACATCTACAAAGAGAAAAGCTCTGCCCACCATCGAGGACATCTGCCAAGAGCAGAGCTCTCCCCACCATCGAGTACATCTACCAAGTGAAAAGCTGTCCACACCATCGAGGACATCTACAAGAGAAAAGATCTCCCACAATGATGGACATCTGCCAAGAGTAGAGCTGTCCCCACCATCGAGGACATCTGCCAGGAGAAAAATTCTCCACACCATCGAGGACATCTGACAAGAGTAGAGCTCTCCCCACCAACGAGGACATCTACCAGCAGAAAAGCTCTCCCCACCATCGCGGACATCTGCCAAGTGTAGAGCTCTCCCCACCATCGAGGACATTCACCAAGCGAAATTCTCTCCCCACCATCGAGGAAATCTGCCAAGAGTAGACCTGTCCCACCATCGAAGACATCCGTCAAGCGAAAAGCTCTCCCACCATCGAGGAAAGCTGCCAAGAGTAAAGCTCTACGCTCCATCGATTACATCTGCCAAGAGTAGAGCTCTCCCACCATCGAGGACATCTAACAAGAGAAAAGCTCTCCCACCATCGAGGACATCTGCCACGAATAGAGCACTGCCACCATATAGGAAATCTGCCAAGAGAAAAGGTCTCCCACCATCGAGGACATCTACCAAGAGAAAAGCTCTCCCCACCATCGAGGACATCTGCCAAAATACAGCTCTCCCACCAACGAGGACATCTACCAAGAGAAAAGCTATCCCCACCATCGAGGACATCTGCCAAAAGTAGAGCTCTCCCCACCATCGAGGTCATCTACCAAGAGAAAAGCTCACCCCACCATCGAGGATATGTACCAAGAGAAAATTTCTCCCCACCATCGAGGACATCTGCCAACAGTAGAGCTCTCCCCACCATCGCGGACATCTGCCATGTGTAGAGCTCTCCCCACCATCGAAGACATCTGTTAAGAGTAGAACTATCCCCACCATCGAGACCATCTACCAAGAGAAAAGCTCTCCCCACCATCGAGGATATCTGCCAACAATCGAGCTCTCTCCACCATCGGGGACATCTACCAAGAGAAAAAGCTCTGCCCACCATCGAGGACATCTGCAAGATTAGAGCTCTCCCCACCATCGAGGACATCTGCCAAGAGCAGAGCTCTCCCCACCATCGAGTACATCTACCAAGAGAAAAGCTGTCCACACCATCGAGGACATCTACCAAGAGAAAAGATCTCCCACAATGATGGACATCTGCCAAGAGTAGAGCTCTCCCCAGCAACGAGAACATCTGCCAAGAGAAAAGCTATCCCCACCATCGAGATATCTACGAAGAGATAAGCTCTCCGCACAATCGAGGACATCTGCCAAGAATGGAGCTCTCCCCACCATCGAGGACATCTGCCAACAGTAGGCTCTCTCCACCATCGAGGACGTCTACCAAGAGAAAAGCTCTCCCCACCAACGAGGACATCTGCCAATAATAAAAATCTCCGCACCATAGAGGACACCTGCAATAATAAGCTCTCCCCACCTTCGAGGATATCCACCAAGCGAAAAGCTCTCCCCACCATCGAGGACATCTGCCAAGAGTAGACCTCTCCCCACCATCGAAGACATCGGACAAGAGAAAAGCTCTCCCCACAATCGAGGACATCTGCCAAGAGTAGAGCTCTCCCACCATCGTGGACATCGGACAAGTGTAGAACTCTCCGCACCATCGAGGTCATTTATCAACAGAAAAGCTCTCACCACCATCGAAGATATCTGCCAAGAGTAGAACTCTCCCTACGATCGAGGAAATCTGCTAAAAGTAATGCTCTCCCCACCATCGAGGTCATCTACCAAGAGAAAAGCTCCCCCCACCATCCAGAACATCTGCCAAGAGAAAAGCTCTCCCCACCATCGAGGACATCTGCTAAGAGTAGAGCTCTCCCCACCATCGAGTATATGTACCAAGAGGAAAGCTCTCCACACCATCGAGGACATCTGCCAAAAGTAGAGCTCTCCCACCATCGAGCACATCTGCCATGAGAAAAGCTCTCCCCTCCATCGAGGGCATCTGCCAAGAGTGGAGTTCTCCCACCATCGAGGTCATCTACCAAGAGAAAAGCTCACCCCACCATCAAGGACATCTACCAAGAGAAAAGCTCTCCCCACCGTCGAGGACATCCGGCAGGGGAAGAGCTCTCCCCACCATCGAGGACATCTAGCCAAGAGTAGAGCTCTCCCCACCATCGAGTACATCTACCAAGAGAAAAGCTGTCCCCACCATCGAGGACATCTACCAAGAGAAAAGATCTCCCCACAATGATGGACATCTGCCAAGAGTAGAGCTCTCCCAGCAACGAGAACATCTGCCAAGAGAAAAGCTATCCCCACCATCGAGGACATCTGCCAGGAGAAAGTTCTCCACACCATCGAGGACATCTGGCAAGATTAGAGCTCTCCCCACCAACGAGGACATCTACTAGCAGAAAAGCTCTCCCCCCAATCGCGGACATCTGCCAAGTGTAGAGCTCTCCCCACCATCAAGGACATCCACCAAGCGAAATTCTCTCCCCACCATCGAGGAAATCTGCCAAGAGTAGACCTGTCCCCACCATCGAAGACATCCGTCAAGCGAAAAGATCTCCCCACCATCGAGGAAAGCTGCCAAGAGTAAAGCTCTACGCTCCATCGATTACATCTGCCAAGAGTAGAGCTCTCCCCACCATCGAGGACATCTAACAAGAGAAAAGCTCTCCCCACCATCGAGGACATCTGCCACGAATAGAGCACTGCCCACCATATAGGAAATCTGCCAAGAGAAAAGCTCTCCCCACCATCGAGGACATCTGCCAAGAGTGGAGCTCTCCCCACAATCGAGGACATCTGCCAAGAGTAGAGCTCTCCCTACCATCGAGGACATCTGCCAAAGAGCAGAGCTCTCCCCACCATCGAGGACAGCGACTAAGAGAAAAGCTCTCCCCACCACTGAGGACATCTGCGAAAAGTAGAGCTCTCCCACCATCGAAGACACCTGCCAAGAGAAAAGCTCTCCCGCCATCGAGGATATCTACCAAGAGAAATGCTCTCCACACCATCGAAGACATCTGCCAAGAATGGAGCTCTCCCCACCATCGAGGACATCTGCCAACAGTAGAGCTCTCTCCACCATCGAGGACATCAACCAAGAGAAAAGCTCTCCCCACCATAGAGGACATCTACCAAGAGAATAGCTCTCCCCACCATCGAGGACATGGGCCCAGAGTAGAGCTCTCCCCAACATCGACGACATCTGCCAAGGGTAGAGCTCTCCCACAATCGAGGAGACCTGCCAAGAGAAAAGCCCTTCCCACCATTGAGGACATCTACCAAGAGAAAAGCTCTCCCCACCATCGAGGACATCTGCCAAAAGTAGAGCTCTCCGAACCATCCAAGACATCTGCCAAGAGAAAACCTCTCCCCACCATCGAGGACATCCGACAATAATAGAGCTCTCCCACCAACGAGGACATCTACCAAGAGAACAGCTGTCCCACCACCGAGGACATCTGCCAAGAATAGAGCTCTCCCCACCATCGAGGACATCTACCAAGAGAAAGGCTCTCCCCACCATCGAGGACATCTACCAAGAGAATAGCTCTCCCCACCATCGAGGATATGGGCCCAGAGTACAGCTCTCCCCAACATCGACGACATCTGCCAGGGTAGAGCTCTCCCACCATCGAGGAGATCTGCCAAGAGAAAAGCTCTCCCCACCATCGAGGACATCTGCCAATAATAGAGCTCTCCCCACCATTGAGGACACCTACCAAGAGAAAAGCTCTCCCACCATCGAGGACATCTGCCAAAAGTAGAGCTCTCCGAACCATCCAACACATCTGCCAAGAGAAAAGCTCTCCCCACCATCGAGACATCCGACAATAATAGAGCTCTCCCCACCAACGAGGACATCTACCAAGAGAACAGCTATCCCCACCATCGAGGACAACTGCCAAAAGAAGAGCTCTCCTCACCATCGAAGACATCTGCCAAGAGAAAAGCACGCCCCAGCATCGAGGATATCTACCAAGAGATAAGCTCTCCGCACAATCGAGGAAATCTGCCAAGAATGGAGCTCTCCCCACCATCGAGGACAGCTGCCAACAGTAGAGCTCTCCCCTCCATCGAGGATATCTGCCAAGAGTAGAGCTCTCCCCACCATCGAGGACAACTGCAAGAGCAGAGCTCTCCCCAACATCGAGGACATCAACCAGAGAAAACCTCTCCACCATCGTGGACATCTTCCAAGAGTAGAGCTCTCCCCTCCATCGAGGACTTCATCAAGAGAAATGCTCTCCCCACCACCGAGGACATTTGCTAAGAGTAGAGTTATCCCACCATCGAGTACATTTACCAAGAGAAAAGCTCTCCCCACCATCGAGACATCTGCCAATAATAAAAATCTCCGCACCATAGAAGACACCTGCCAATAATAAAGCTCTCCCCACCATCGAGGATATCCACCAAGCGAAAAGCTCTCCCCACCATCGAGGTCACCTGCCAGGAGTAGACCTCTCCCCACCATCAAAGACATCGGACAAGAGAAAACCTCTCCCCACAATCGAGGACATCTGCCAAGAGTAGAGCTCTCCCCACCATCGAGGTCATCTACCAAGGGAAAAGCTCCCCCCCCCCCCATCCAGAACATTTGCCAAGAGAAAAGCTCTCCCCACCATCGAGGACATCTGCTAAGAGTAGAGCTCTCCCCACCATCGAGTATATGTACCAAGAGGAAAGCTCTCACACCATCGAGGACATCTGCCAAGAGTAGAGCACACCCACCATCGAAGTCATCTGCCAAGAGAAAAGCTCTCCCCACCATCGAGGATATCTACCAAGAGAAAAGCTCTTCCCACCATCGAGGACATCTGCCAAAGTAGAGCTCTCCCCACCATCGAAGACATCTGCCAAGAGAAAAGCCCTCCCCACCATCGAGGATATCTACCAAGAGATAAGCTCTCCGTACAATCGAGGACATCTGCCAAGATGGAGCTCTCCCCACCATCGGGGACATCTGCCAAGAGTAGAGCTCTCCCACCATCGAGGACAACTGCCAAGAGCAGAGCTCTCCCCAACATGGAGGACATCAACCAAGAGAAGACCTCTCCCCACCATCGTGGACATCTTCCAAGAGTAGAGCTCTCCCCTCCATCGAGGACATAAACCAAGAGAAAAGTTCTCCCCACCATCGCGGACATCTGCCAAGTGTAGAGCCCTCCCCACCATCGAAGACATCTGTTAAGAGTAGAGCTATCCCCACCATCGAGACCATCTACCAAGAGAAAAGCTCTCCCCACCATCGAGGATATCTGCCAACAGTCGAGCTCCCTCCACCATCGGGAACATCTACAAAGAGAAAAGCTCTGCCCACCATCGAGGACATCTGCCAAGAGCAGAGCTCTCCCACCATCGAGTACATCTACCAAGTGAAAAGCTGTCCACACCATCGAGGACATCTAACAAGAGAAAAGATCTCCCCACAATGATGGACATCTGCCAAGAGTAGAGCTCTCCCCAGCAATGAGAACATCTGCCAAGAGAAAAGCTGTCCCCACATCGAGGACATCTGCCAGGAGAAAAATTCTCCACACCATCGAGGACATCTGACAAGAGTAGAGCTCTCCCCACCACGAGGACATCTACCAGCAGAAAAGCTCTCCCACACCATCGCGGACATCTGCCAAGTGTAGAGCTCTCCCCACCATCGAGGACATTCACCAAGCGAAATTCTCTCCCCACCATCGAGGAAATCTGCCAAGAGTAGACCTGTCCCCACCATCGAAGACATCCGTCAAGCGAAAAGCTCTCCCACCATCGAGGAAAGCTGCCAAGAGTAAAGCTCTACGCTCCATCGATTACATCTGCCAAGAGTAGAGCTCTCCCCACCATCGAGGACATCTAACAAGAGAAAAGCTCTCCCCACCATCGAGGAAAATCTGCCACGAATAGAGCACTGCCCACCATATAGGAAATCTGCCAAGAGAAAAGCTCTCCCCACCATCGAGGACATCTACCAAGAGAAAAGCTCTCCCCACCATCGAGGACATCTGCCAATAATACAGCTCTCCCCACCAACGAGGACATCTACCAAGAGAAAAGCTATCCCCACCATCGAGGACATCTGCCAAAAGTAGAGCTCTCCCCACCATCGAGGTCATCTACCAAGAGAAAAGCTCACCCCACCATCGAGGATATGAACCAAGAGAAAATTTCTCCCCACCATCGAGGACATCTGCCAACAGTAGAGCTCTCCCCACCATCGCGGACATCTGCCATGTGCAGAGCTCTCCCCACCATCGAAGACATCTGTTAATAGTAGAGCTATCCCACCATCGAGTACATCTACCAAGAGAAAAGCTGTCCCCACCATCGAGGACATCTACCAGAGAAAAGATCTCCCCACAATGATGGACATCTGCCAAGAGTAGAGCTCACCCAGCAACGAGAACATCTGCCAAAGAGAAAAGCTATCCCCACCATCGAGGACATCTGCCAGGAGAAAAGTTCTCCACACCATCGAGGACATCTGACAAGAGTAGAGCTCTCCCCAATAACGAGGACATCTACCAGCAGAAAAGCTCTCCCCACCATCGCGGACATCTGCCAAATGTAGAGCTCTCCCCACCATCGAGGACATCCACCAAGCGAAATTCTCTCCCCACCATCGAGGAAATCTGCCAATAGTAGACCTGCCCCCACCATCGAAGACATCCGTCAAGCGAAAAGCTCTCCCCCACCATCGAGGAAAGCTGCCAAGAGTAAAGCTCTACGCTCCATCGATTACATCTGCCAAGAGTAGAGCTCTCCCACCATCGAGGACATCTAACAAGAGAAAAGCTCTCCCCACCATCGAGGACATCTGCCACGAATAGAGCACTGCCCACCATATAGGAAATCTGCCAAGAGAAAGACTCTCCCCACCATCGAGGACATCTACCAAGAGAAAAGCTCTCCCCACCATCGAGGACATCTGCCAATAATACAGCTCTCCCCACCAACGAGGACATCTACCAAGAGAAAAGCTATCCCACCATCGAGGACATCTGCCAAAAGTAGAGCTCTCCCCACCATCGAGGTCATCTACCAAGAGAAAAGCTCACCCCACCATCGAGGACATGTACCAAGAGAAAATTTCTCCCACCATCGAGGACATCTGCCAACAGTAGAGCTCTCCCCAGCATCGAGGACATCTGCCAAGAGTAGAGCTCTCCCCACCATCAAGGACATCTACCAAGAGAAAAGCTCTCCCCACCGTCGAGGACATCTGCCAGGGGTAGAGCTCTCCCCACCATCGAGGACATCTGCCAAGAGTAGAGCTCTCCCCACCATCGTGGACATCTGCCAAGAGCAGAGCTCTCCCACCATCGAGGACATCTGCCAGAGAAAAGCTCTCCTCACCATCGAGGACATCTGCCAAAAGTAGAGCTCTCCCAACCATCCAAGACATCTGCCAAGAGAAAAGCTCTCCCCACCATCGAGGACATCCGACAATAATAGAGCTCTCCCCACCAGACGAGGAAATCTACCAAGAGATCAGCTGTCCCTACCATCGAGGACAACTGCCAAAAGAAGAGCTCTCCCCACCATCGAAGTCATCCGCCAAGAGAAAAGCTCTCCCCACCATCGAGGATATCTACCAAGAGAAAAGCTCTCCCCACCATCGAGGACATCTGCCAAAAGTAGAGCTCTCCCCACCATCGAAGACATCTGCCAAGAGAAAAGCCCTCCCCACCATCGAGGATATCTACCAAGAGATAAGCTCTCCGCACAATCGAGGACATCTGCCAAGAATGGAGCTCTCCCCACCATCGAGGACATCTGCCAACAGTAGAGCTCTCTCCACCATCGAGGACATCTACCAAGAGAAAAGCTCTTCCCACCATCGAGGACATCTGCCAATAATAAAAATCTCCGCACCATAGAGGACACCTGCCAATAATAAAGCTATCCCTACCATCGAGGATATCCACCAAGCGAAAAGCTCTCCCCACCATCGAGAACATCTGCCAAGAGTAGACCTCTCCCCACCATCAAAGACATCGGACAAGAGAAAACCTCTCCCACAATCGAGGACATCTGCCAAGAGTAGAGCTCTCCCCACCATCGTGGACATCTGACAAGTGTAGAACTCTCCGCACCATCGAGGACATTTATCAACAGAAAAGCTCTCACCACCATCGAAGATATCTGCCAAGAGTAGAACTCTCCCTACGATCGAGGAAATCTGCTAAAAGTAATGCTCTCCCCACCATCGAGTTCATCTACCAAGAGAAAAGCTCCCCCCACCATCGAGGACATCTGCTAAGAGTAGAGCTCTCCCCACCATCGAGTATATGTACCAAGAGGAAAGCTCTCCACACCATCGAGGACATCTGCCAAAAGTAGAGCTCTCCCCACCATCGAGCACATCTGCCATGAGAAAAGCTCTCCCCTCCATCGAGGGCATCTGCCAAGAGTGGAGTTCTCCCCACCATCGAGGACATCAGCCAAGAGTAGAGCTCTCCCCACCATCGAGTACATCTACAAGAGAAAAGCTGTCCCCACCATCGAGGACATCTACCAAGAGAAAAGATCTCCCCACAATGATGGACATCTGCCAAGAGTAGAGCTCTCCCCAGCAACGAGAACATCTGCCAAGAGAAAAGCTATCCCACCATCGAGGACATCTGCCAGGAGAAAAGTTCTCCACACCATCGAGGACATCTGGCAAGAGTAGAGCTCTCCCCACCAACGAGGACATCTACTAGCAGAAAAGCTCTCCCCCCAATCGCGGACATCTGCCAAGTGTAGAGCTCTCCCCACCATCAAAGACATCCACCAAGCGAAATTCTCTCCCACCATCGAGGAAATCTGCCAAGAGTAGACCTGTCCCCACCATCGAAGACATCCGTCAAGCGAAAAGCTCTCCCCACCATCGAGGAAAGCTGCCAAGAGTAAAGCTCTACGCTCCATCGATTTCATCTGCCAAGAGTAGAGCTCTCCCCACCATCGAGGACATCTACCAAGAGAAAAGCTCTCCCACCATCGAGGACATCTGCCACGAATAGAGCATTGCCCACCATATAGGAAATCTGCCAAGAGAAAAGCTCTCCCACCATCGAGGACATCTGCCAAGAGTGGAGCTCTCCCCACAATCGAGGACATCTGCCAAGAGTAGAGCTCTCCCTACCATCGAGGACATCTGCCAAGAGCAGAGCTCTCCCCACCATCGAGGACAGCTACTAAGAGAAAAGCTCTCCCCACCACTGAGGACATCTGCGAAAAGTAGAGCTCTCCCCACCATCGAAGACACCTGCCAAGAGAAAAGCTCTCCCCGCCATCGAGGATATCTACCAAGAGAAATGCTCTCCACACCATCGAAGACATCTGCCAAGAATGGAGCTCTCCCCACCATCGAGGACATCTGCCAACAGTAGAGCTCTCTCCACCATCGAGGACATCAACCAAGAGAAAAGCTCTCCCCACCATAGAGGACATCTACCAAGAGAATAGCTCTCCCCACCATCGAGGACATGGGCCCAGAGTAGAGCTCTCCCCAACATCGACGACATCTGCCAAGGGTAGAGCTCTCCCCACCATCGAGGAGACCTGCCAAGAGAAAAGCCCTTCCCACCATTGAGGACATCTACCAAGAGAAAAGCTCTCCCACCATCGAGGACATCTGCCAAAAGTAGAGCTCTCCGAACCATCCAAGACATCTGCCAAGAGAAAACCTCTCCCCACCATCGAGGACATCCGCCAAGAATAGAGCTCTCCCCACCATCGAGGACATCTACCAAGAGAAAGGCTCTCCCACCATCGAGGACATCTACCAAGAGAATAGCTCTCCCCACCATCGAGGATATGGGCCCAGAGTACAGCTCTCCCCAACATCGACGACATCTGCCAAGGGTAGAGCTCTCCCCACCATCGAGGAGATCTGCCAAGAGAAAAGCTCTCCCCACCATCGAGGACATCTGCCAATAATAGAGCTCTCCCCACCATTGAGGACACCTACCAAGAGAAAAGCTCTCCCCACCATCGAGGACATCTGCCAAAAGTAGAGCTCTCCGAACCATCCAAGACATCTGCCAAGAGAAAAGCTCTCCCCACCATCGAGGACATCCGACAATAATAGAGCTCTCCCACCAACGAGGACATCTACCAAGAGAACAGCTATCCCCACCATCGAGGACAACTGCCAAAAGAAGAGCTCTCCTCACCATCGAAGACATCTGCCAAGAGAAAAGCACGCCCCAGCATCGAGGATATCTACCAAGAGATAAGCTCTCCGCACAATCGAGGAAATCTGCCAAGAATGGAGCTCTCCCACCATCGAGGACAGCTGCCAACAGTAGAGCTCTCCCCTCCATCGAGGATATCTGCCAAGAGTAGAGCTCTCCCCACCATCGAGGACAACTGCCAAGAGCAGAGCTCTCCCCAACATCGAGGACATCAACCAAGAGAAAACCTCTCCCACCATCGAGGACTTCATCAAGAGAAATGCTCTCCCACCACCGAGGACATTTGCTAAGAGTAGAGTTATCCCCACCATCGAGTACATTTACCAAGAGAAAAGCTCTCCCCACCATCGTGGACATCTGCCAATAATAAAAATCTCCGCACCATAGAGGACACCTGCCAATAATAAAGCTCTCCCACCATCGAGGATATCCACCAAGCGAAAAGCTCTCCCCACCATCGAGGTCACCTGCCAGGAGTAGACCTCTCCCCACCATCAAAGACATCGGACAAGAGAAACCTCTCCCCACAATCGAGGACATCTGCCAAGAGTAGAGCTCTCCCCACCATCGAGGTCATCTACCAAGGGAAAAGCTCCCCCCCCCATCCAGAACATTTGCCAAGAGAAAAGCTCTCCCCACCATCGAGGACATCTGCTAAGAGTAGAGCTCTCCCCACCATCGAGTATATGTACCAAGAGGAAAGCTCTCCACACCATCGAGGACATCTGCCAAGAGTAGAGCACGACCCCCACCATCGAAGTCATCTGCCCAAGAGAAAAGCTCTCCCCACCATCGAGGACATCTAACAAGAGAAAAGCTCTCCCCACCATCGAGGACATCTGCCACGAATAGAGCACTGCCCACCATATAGGAAATCTGCCAAGAGAAAAGCTCTCCCCACCATCGAGGACATCTACCAAGAGAAAAGCTCTCCCCACCATCGAGGACATCTGCCAATATTACAGCTCTCCCCACCAACGAGGACATGTACCAAGAGAAAATTTCTCCCCACCATCGAGGACATCTGCCAACAGTAGAGCTCTCCCCAGCATCGAGGACATCTGCCAAGAGTAGAGCTCTCCCCACCATCCACCATCAAGGACATCTACCAAGAGAAAAGCTCTCCCCACCGTCGAGGACATCTGCCAGTGGTAGAGCTCTCCCCACCATCGAGGACATCTGCCAAGAGTAGAGCTCTCCCCACCATCGTGGACATCTGCCAAGAGCAGAGCTCTCCCCACCATCGAGGACATCTGCCAATAATTGAGCTCTCCACACCATTGAGGACATCTACCAAGAGAAAAGCTCTCCTCACCATCGAGGACATCTGCCAAAAGTAGAGCTCTCCCAACCATCCAATACATCTGCCAAGAGAAAAGCTCTCCCCACCATCGAGGACATCCGACAATAATAGAGCTCTCCCCACCAACGAGGAAATCTACCAAGAGATCAGCTGTCCCTACCATCGAGGACAACTGCCAAAAGAAGAGCTCTCCCCACCATCGAAGTCATCCGCCAAGAGAAAAGCTCTCCCCACCATCGAGGATATCTACCAAGAGAAAAGCTCTCCCCACCATCGAGGACATCTGCCAAAAGTAGAGCTCTCCCCACCATCGAAGACATCTGCCAAGAGAAAAGCCCTCCCCACCATCGAGGATATCTACCAAGAGATAAGCTCTCCGCACAATCGAGGACATCTGCCAAGAATGGAGCTCTCCCCACCATCGAGGACATCTGCCAACAGTAGAGCTCTCTCCACCATCGAGGACATCTACCAAGAGAAAAGCTCTTCCCACCATCGAGGACATCTGCCAATAATAAAAATCTCCGCACCATAGAGGACACCTGCCAATAATAAAGCTATCCCTACCATCGAGGATATCCACCAAGCGAAAAGCTCTCCCCACCATCGAGAACATCTGCCAAGAGTAGACCTCTCCCCACCATCAAAGACATCGGACAAGAGAAAACCTCTCCCCACAATCGAGGACATCTGCCAAGAGTAGAGCTCTCCCCACCATCGTGGACATCTGACAAGTGTAGAACTCTCCGCACCATCGAGGACATTTATCAACAGAAAAGCTCTCACCACCATCGAAGATATCTGCCAAGAGTAGAACTCTCCCTACGATCGAGGAAATCTGCTAAAAGTAATGCTCTCCCCACCATCGAGTTCATCTACCAAGAGAAAAGCTCCCCCACCATCCAGAACATCTGCCAAGAGAAAAGCTCTCCCCACCATCGAGGACATCTGCTAAGAGTAGAGCTCTCCCCACCATCGAGTATATGTACCAAGAGGAAGGCTCTCCACACCATCGAGGACATCTGCCAAAAGTAGAGCTCTCCCCACCATCGAACACATCTGCCATGAGAAAAGCTCTCCCCTCCATCGAGGGCATCTGCCAAGAGTGGAGTTCTCCCCCACCATCGAGGACATCTGCCAATAATACAGCTCTCCCCACCAACGAGGACATCTACCAAGAGAAAGCTATCCCACCATCGAGGACACCTGCCAAAAGTAGAGCTCTCCCCACCATCGAGGTCATCTACCAAGAGAAAAGCTCACCCCACCATCGAGGACATGTACCAAGAGAAAATTTCTCCCCACCATCGAGGTCATCTACCAAGAGAAAAGCTCACCCCACCATCGAGGACATGTACCAAGAGAAAATTTCTCCCCACCATCGAGGACATCTGCCAACAGTAGAGCTCTCCCCAGCATCGAGGACATCTGCCAAGAGTAGAGCTCTCCCCACCATCAAGGACATCTACCAAGAGAAAAGCTCTCCCCACCGTCGAGGACATCTGCCAGGGGTAGAGCTCTCCCCACCATCGAGGACATCTGCCAAGAGTAGAGCTCTCCCCACCATCGTGGACATCTGCCAAGAGCAGAGCTCTCCCCACCATCGAGGACATCTGCCAATAATTGAGCTCTCCACACCATTGAGGACATCTACCAAGAGAAAAGCTCTCCTCACCATCGAGGACATCTGCCAAAAGTAGAGCTCTCCCAACCATCCAAGACATCTGCCAAGAGAAAAGCTCTCCGCACCATCGAGGACATCCGACAATAATAGAGCTCTCCCCACCAACGAGGAAATCTACCAAGAGATCAGCTGTCCCTACCATCGAGGACAACTGCCAAAAGAAGAGCTCTCCCCACCATCGAAGTCATCCACCAAGAGAAAAGCTCTCCCCACCATCGAGGATATCTACCAAGAGAAAAGCTCTCCCCACCATCGAGGACATCTGCCAAAAGTAGAGCTCTCCCACCATCGAAGACATCTGCCAAGAGAAAAGCCCTCCCCACCATCGAGGATATCTACCAAGAGATAAGCTCTCCGCACAATCGAGGACATCTGCCAAGAATGGAGCTCTCCCCACCATCGAGGACATCTGCCAACAGTAGAGCTCTCTCCACCATCGAGGACATCTACCAAGAGAAAAGCTCTTCCCACCATCGAGGACATCTGCCAATAATAAAAATCTCCGCACCATAGAGGACACCTGCCAATAATAAAGCTATCCCTACCATCGAGGATATCCACCAAGCGAAAAGCTCTCCCCACCATCGAGAACATCTGCCAAGAGTAGACCTCTCCCCACCATCAAAGACATCGGACAAGAGAAAACCTCTCCCCACAATCGAGGACATCTGCCAAGAGTAGAGCTCTCCCCACCATCGTGGACATCTGACAAGTGTAGAACTCTCCGCACCATCGAGGACATTTATCAACAGAAAAGCTCTCACCACCATCGAAGATATCTGCCAAGAGTAGAACTCTCCCTACGATCGAGGAAATCTGCTAAAAGTAATGCTCTCCCCACCATCGAGTTCATCTACCAAGAGAAAAGCTCCCCCCACCATCCAGAACATCTGCCAAGAGAAAAGCTCTCCCCACCATCGAGGACATCTGCTAAGAGTAGAGCTCTCCCCACCATCGAGTATATGTACCAAGAGGAAAGCTCTCCACACCATCGAGGACATCTGCCAAAAGTAGAGCTCTCCCCACCATCGAACACATCTGCCATGAGAAAAGCTCTCCCCTCCATCGAGGGCATCTGCCAAGAGTGGAGTTCTCCCCACCATCGAGGTCATCTACCAAGAGAAAAGCTCACCCCACCATCGAGGACATGTACCAAGAGAAAATTTCTCCCCACCATCGAGAACATCTGCCAACAGTAGAGCTCTCCCCAGCATCGAGGACATCTGCCAAGAGTAGAGCTCTCCCCACCATCAAGGACATCTACCAAGAGAAAAGCTCTCCCCACCGTCGAGGACATCTGCCAGGGGAAGAGCTCTCCCCACCATCGAGGACATCTGCCAACAGTAGAGCTCTCCCCACAATCGTGGAAATCTGCCAAGAGCAGAGCTCTCCCCACCATCGAGGACATCTGCCAATAATAGAGCTCTCCCCACCATTGAGAACATCTACCAAGAGAAAAGCTCTCCCCACCATCGAGGACATCTGCCAAAAGTAGAGCTCTCCCAACCATCCAAGACATCTGCCAAGAGAAAATCTCTCCTCACCATCGAGGACATCTGCCAAGAGTAGAACTCTCCCCACCACCGAGGAGAGCTGCCAATAGTAGAGCTCACCCCACCATCGAGGACATCTGCCAAGAGTAGAGGTCTCCCCACCATCGAGGACATCCTTCAAGAGTACAGCTCTCCCCATCATCGAGGACATCTGCTAAGAGCAGAGCTTTCCCGACCACTGAGGACATCAGCCCAGAGCAGAGCTCTCCCCACCTTCGAGGACATCTGCCAAGAGTAGAGCTCTCCCCACCATCGAGTACATCTACCAAGAGAAAAGCTGTCCCCACCATCGAGGACATCTACCAGGAGAAAAGATCTCCCCACAATGATGGACATCTGCCAGAGTAGAGCTCTCCCCAGCAACGAGAACATCTGCCGAGAGAAAAGCTATCCCACCATCGAGGACATCTGCCAGGAGAAAAGTTCTCCACACCATCGAGGACATCTGACAAGAGTAGAGCTCTCCCCACCAACGAGGACATCTACTAGCAGAAAAGCTCTCCCCACAATCGCGGACATCTGCCAAGTGTAGAGCTCTCCCCAACATCGAGGACATCCACCAAGCGAAATTCTCTCCCCACCATCGAGGAAATCTGCCAAGAGTAGACCTGTCCCCACCATCGAAGACATCCGTCAAGCGAAAAGCTCTCCCCACCATCGAGGAAAGCTGCCAAGAGTAAAGCTCTACGCTCCATCGATTACATCTGCCAAGAGTAGAGCTCTCCCCACCATCGAGGACATCTAACAAGAGAAAAGCTCTCCCCACCATCGAGGACATCTGCCACGAATAGAGCACTGCCCACCATATAGGAAATCTGCCAAGAGAAAAGCTCTCCCCACCATCGAGGACATCTACCAAGAGAAAAGCTTTCCCCACCATCGAGGACATCTGACAATAATACAGCTCTCCCCACCAACGAGGACATCTACCAAGAGAAAAGCTATCCCCACCATGGAGGACATCTGCCAAAAGTAGAGCTCTCCCCAAAATCGAAGTCATCTGCCAAGAGAACAGCTCTCCCCACCATCGAGGACATCTGCCAAGAGTGGAGCTCTCCCCACAATCGAGGACATCTGCCAAGAGTAGAGCTCTCCCTACCATCGAGGACATCTGCCAAGAGCAGAGCTCTCCCCACCATGGAGGACAGCTACTAAGAGAAAAGCTCTCACCACCACTGAGGACATCTGCGAAAAGTAGAGCTCTCCCCACCATCGAAGACACCTGCCAAGAGAAAAGCTCTCCCCGCCATCGAGGATATCTACCAAGAGAAATGCTCTCCACACCATCGAGGACATCTGCCAAGAATGGAGCTCTCCCCACCATCGAGGACATCTGCCAACAGTAGAGCTCTCTCCACCATCGAGGACATCAACCAAGAGAAAAGCTGTCCCCACCATAGAGGACATCTACCAAGAGAATAGCTCTCCCCACCATCGAGGACATGGGCCCAGAGTAGAGCTCTCCCCAACATCGATGACATCTGCCAAGGGTAAAGCTCTCCCCACCATCGAGGAGACCTGCCAAGAGAAAAGCCCTTCCCACCATTGAGGACATCTACCAAGAGAAAAGCTCTCCCCACCATCGAGGACATCTGCCAAAAGTAGAGCTCTCCGAACCATCCAAGACATCTGCCAAGAGAAAACCTCTCCCCACCATCGAGGACATCCGACAATAATAGAGATCTCCCCACCAACGAGGACATCTACCAAGAGAACAGCTGTCCCCACCACCGAGGACATCTGCCAAGAATAGAGCTCTCCCCACCATCGAGGACATCTACCAAGAGAAAGGCTCTCCCCACCATCGAGGACATCTTACCAAGAGAATAGCTCTCCCCACCATCGAGGATATGGGCCCAGAGTACAGCTCTCCCCAACATCGACGACATCTGCCAAGGGTAGAGCTCTCCCCACCATCGAGGAGATCTGCCAAGAGAAAAGCTCTCCCCACCATCGAGGACATCTGCCAATAATAGAGCTCTCCCCACCATTGAGGACACCTACCAAGAGAAAAGCTCTCCCCACCATCGAGGACATCTGCCAAAAGTAGAGCTCTCCGAACCATCCAAGACATCTGCCAAGAGAAAAGCTCTCCCCACCATCGAGGACATCCGACAATAATAGAGCTCTCCCCAGCAACGAGGACATCTACCAAGAGAACAGCTATCCCCACCATCGAGGACAACTGCCAAAAGAAGAGCTCTCCTCACCATCGAAGACATCTGCCAAGAGAAAAGCACGCCCCACCATCGAGGATATCTACCAAGAGATGAGCTCTCCGCACAATCGAGGAAATCTGCCAAGAATGGAGCTCTCCCCACCATCGGGGACAGCTGCCAACAGTAGAGCTCTCCCCTCCATCGAGGACATCTGCCAAGAGTAGAGCTCTCCCCACCATCGAGGACAACTGCCAAGAGCAGAGCTCTCCCCAACATCGAGGACATCAACCAAGAGAAAACCTCTCCCCACCATCGTGGACATCTTCCAAGAGTAGAGCTCTCCCCTCCATCGAGGACTTCATCAAGAGAAATGCTCTCCCCACCACCGAGGACATTTGCTAAGAGTAGAGTTATCCCCACCATCGAGTACATTTACCAAGAGAAAAGCTCTCCCCACCATCGAGGACATCTGCCAATAATAAAAATCTCCGCACCATAGAGAACACCTGCCAATAATAAAGCTCTCCCCACCATCGAGGATATCCACCAAGCGAAAAGCTCTCCCCACCATCGAGGACATCTGCCAAGAGTAGACCTCTCCCCACCATCAAAGACATCGGACAAGAGAAAATCTCTCCGCACAATCGAGGACATCTGCCAAGAGTAGAGCTCTCCCCACCATCGTGGACATCTGACAAGTGTAGAACTCTCCGCACCATCGAGGACATTTATCAACAGAAAAGCTCTCACCACCATCGAAGATATCTGCCAAGAGTAGAACTCTCCCTACGATCGAGGAAATCTGCCAAAAGTAATGCTCTCCCCACCATCGAGGTCATCTACAAAGAGAAAAGCTCCCCCCACCATCCAGAACATTTGCCAACAGAAAAGCTCTCCCCACCATCGAGGACATCTGCTAAGAGAAGAGCTCTCCCCACCATCGAGTATATGTACCAAGAGGAAAGCTCTCCACACTATCGAGGACATCTGCCAAGAGTAGAGCACACCCCACCATCGAAGTCATCTGCCAAGAGAAAAGCTCTCCCCACCGTCGAGGATATCTACCAAGAGAAAAGCTCTTCCCACCATCGAGGGCATCTGCCAAAAGTAGAGCTCTCCCCACCATCGAAGACATCTGCCAAGAGAAAATCCCTCCCCACCATCGAGGATATCTACCAAGAGATAAGCTCTCCGTACAATCGAGGACATCTGCCAAGAATGGAGCTCTCCCCACCATCGAGGACATCTGCCAAGAGTAGAGCTCTCCCCACCATCGAGGACAACTGCCAAGAGCAGAGCTCTCCCCAACATGGAGGACATCAACCAAGAGAAAACCTCTCCCCACCATCGTGGACATCTTCCAAGAGTAGAGCTCTCCCCTCCATCGAGGACTTCATCAAGAGAAATGCTCTCCCCCCATCGAGGACATCTGCCAAAAGTAGAGCTCTCCTCATCATCGAGGACATCCGCCAAGTGTAGAGCTCTCCCCACCATCGAGGACATTTGCTAAGAGTAGAGCTCTCCCCACCATCGAGTATATGTAGCAAGAAGAAAGCTCTCCACACCATCGAGGACATCTGCCAAAAGTAGAGCTCTCCCCACCATCGAAGACATCTGCCATGAGAAAAGCTCTCCCCATCATCGAGGGCATCTGCCAAGAGTGGAGTTCTCCCCACCATCGAGGACATCTGCCAACAGTAGAGCTCTCTCCACCATCGAGGACATCTACCAAGAGAAAAGCTCTCCCCACCATCGAGGATATCTAACAAGAGAAAAGCTCTCCTCACCATTGAGAACATCTGCCAAGAGTGGAGGTCTCCCCACAATCCTGGACATCTGCCAAGAGTAGAGCTCGCCCCTCCATCGATGACATCTACCAACAGAAAAGCTCTCCCCAGCATCGAAGACATCTTCCAAGAGTAGAGCTCTCCCCTCCATCGAGGACTTCACTCAAGAGAAATGCTCTCCCCACCATCGAGGACATCTGCCAACAGAAAAGCATTCCCCACCATCGAGGACATCTGCCAAGAGTAGAGCTCTCCCCACCATCGAGGTCAATTACCAAGAGAAAAGCTCACCCCACCATCGAGGACATGTACAAAGAGAAAATTTCTCCCCACCATCGAGAACATCTGCCAACAGTAGAGCTCTCCCCAGCATCGAGGACATCTGCCAAGAGTAGATCTCTCCCCACCATCAAGGACATCTACCAAGAGAAAAGCTCTCCCCACCGTCGAGGACATCTGCCAGGGGTAGAGCTCTCCCCACCATCGAGGACATCTGCCAAGAGTAGAGCTCTCCACACAATCGTGGACATCTGCCAAGAGCAGAGCTCTCCCCACCATCGAGGACATCTGCCAAGAGTAGAGCTCTCCCCACCATCGAGGACATCTGCCAATAATAGAGCTCTCCCCACCATTGAGAACATCTACCAAGAGAAAAGCTCTCCCCACCATCGAGGACATCTGCCAAAAGTAGAGCTCTCCCAACCATCCAAGACATCTGCCAAGAGAAAAGCTCTCCCCACCATCGAGGACATCTGCCAAGAGTAGAACTCTCCCCACCATCGAGGACATCTGCCAATAGTAGAGCTCACCCCACCATCGAGGACATCTGCCAAGAGTAGAGGTCTCCCCACCATCGAGGACATCTTTCAAGAGTAGAGCTCTCCCCATCATCGAGGACATCTGCTAAGAGCAGAGCTTTCCCGACCACTGAGGACATCTGCCAACAGTAGAGCTCTCCCCACCATCGTGGAAATCTGCCAAGACCAGAGCTCTCCCCACCATCGAGGACATTTGCCAATAATAGAGCTCTCCCCACCATTGAGAACATCTACCAAGAGAAAAGCTCTCCCCACCATCGAGGACATCTGCCAAAAGTAGAGCTCTCCCAACCATCCAAGACATCTGCCAAGAGAAAAACTCTCCCCACCATCGAGGACATCTGCCAAGAGTAGAACTCTCCACACCACCGAGGACATCTGCCAATAGTAGAGCTCAGCCCACCATCGAGGACATCTGCCAAGAGTAGAGCTCTCTCCACCATCGAGGACATCTACCAAGAGAAAAGCTCTCCCCACCATCGAGGACATCTGCCAATAATAAAAATCTCCGCACCATAGAGGACACCTGCCAATAATAAAGCTCTCCCCACCATCGAGGATATCCACCAAGCGAAAAGCTCTCCGCACCATCGAGGACATCTGCCAAGAGTAGACCTCTCCCCACCATCGAAGACATCGGACAAGAGAAAAGCTCTCCCCACAATCGAGGACATCTGCCAAGAGTAGAGCTCTCCCCACCATCGTGGACATCTGACAAGTGTAGAACTCTCCGCACCATCGAGGACATTTATCAACAACAAAGCTCTCACCACCATCGAAGATATCTGCCAAGAGTAGAACTCTCCCTACGATCGAGGAAATCTGCTAAAAGTAATGCTCTCCCCACCATCGAGGTCATCTACCAAGAGAAAAGCTCCCCCCACCATCCAGAACATCTGCCAAGAGAAAAGCTTTCCCCACCATCGAGGACATCTGCTAAGAGTAGAGCTCTCCCCACCATCGAGTATATGTACCAAGAGGAAAGCTCTCCACACCATCGAGGACATCTGCCAAAAGTAGAGCTCTCCCCACCATCAAACACATCTGCCATGAGAAAAGCTCTCCCCTCCATCGAGGGCATCTGCCAAGAGTGGAGATCTCCCCACCATCGAGGTCATCTACCAAGAGAAAAGCTCACCCCACCATCAAGGACATCTACCAAGAGAAAATCTCTCCCCACCGTCGAGGACATCTGCCAGGGGAAGAGCTCTCCCCACCATCGAGGACATCTGCCAACAGTAGAGCTCTCCCCACCATCGTGGAAATCTGCCAAGAGCAGAGCTCTCCCCACCATCGAGGACATCTGCCAATAATAGAGCTCTCCCCACCATTGAGAACATCTACCAAGAGAAAAGCTCTCCCCAGCATCGAGGACATCTGCTAAAAGTAGAGCTCTCCCAACCATCCAAGACATCTGCCAAGAGAAAAGCTCTCCCCACCATCGAGGACATCTGCCAAGAGTAGAACTCTCCCCACCACCGAGGACATCTGCCAATAGTAGAGCTCACCCCACCATCGAGGACATCTGCCAAGAGTAGAGGTCTCCCCACCATCGAGGACATCCTTCAAGAGTACAGCTCTCCCCATCATCGAGGACATCTGCTAAGAGCAGAGCTTTCCCGACCACTGAGGACATCAGCCCAGAGCAGAGCTCTTCCCACCTTCGAGGACATCAGCCAAGAGTAGAGCTCTCCCCACCATCGAGTACATCTACCAAGAGAAAAGCTGTCCCCACCATCGAGGACATCTACCAAGAGAAAAGATCTCCCCACAATGATGGACATCTGCCAAGAGTAGAGCTCTCCCCAGCAACGAGAACATCTGCCAAGAGAAAAGCTATCCCCACCATCGAGGACATCTGCCAGGAGAAAAGTTCTCCACACCATCGAGGACATCTGACAAGAGTAGAGCTCTCCCCACCAACGAGGACATCTACTAGCAGAAAAGCTCTCCCCACAATCGCGGACATCTGCCAAGTGTAGAGCTCTCCCCACCATCGAGGACATCCACCAAGCGAAATTCTCTCCCCACCATCGAGGAAATCTGCCAAGAGTAGACCTGTCCCCACCATCGAAGACATCCGTCAAGCGAAAAGCTCTCCCCACCATCGAGGAAAGCTGCCAAGAGTAAAGCTCTACGCTCCATCGATTACATCTGCCAAGAGTAGAGCTCTCCCCACCATCGAGGTCATCTAACAAGAGAAATGCTCTCCCCACCATCGAGGACATCTGCCACGAATACAGCACTGCCCACCATATAGGAAATCTGCCAAGAGAAAAGCTCTCCCCACCATCGAGGACATCTACCAAGAGAAAAGCTCTCCCCACCATCGAGGACATCTGCCAATAATACAGCTCTCCCCACCAACGAGGACATCTACCAGGAGAAAAGCTATCCCCACCATGGAGGACATCTGCCAAAAGTAGAGCTCTCCCCAAAATCGAAGTCATCTGCCAAGAGAACAGCTCTCCCCACCATCGAGGACATCTGCCAAGAGTGGAGCTCTCCCTACCATCGAGGACATCTGCCAAGAGCAGAGCTCTCCCCACCATCGAGGACAGCAACTAAGAGAAAAGCTCTCCCCACCACTGAGGACATCTGCCAAGAGTAGAGCTCTCCCCACCATCAAGGACATCTGCCAAGAGTAGAGCTCTCCCCCCACCATCGAGGAAATCTGCCAAGAGTAAAGATCTCCTTAGCATCGAGGACATCTTCCAAGAGTAGAGCTCTCCCCACAATCGAGGACTTCTCTCAAGAGAAATGCTCTTCCCACATTCGAGGACATCTGCCAATAATAGAGCTCTCCCCACCATCGCCGACATCTACCAAGAGAAAAGCTCTCCCCACCATCGAGGACATCTGCCAAGAGTAGAGCTCTCCCCACCATCCAAGACATCTGACAAGAGAAAAGCTCTCCCCACCATCGAAGACATCTACCAAGAGAAAAGCTCTCCCCACCATCGAGCACATCTGCCAACTGTACAGCTCTCCCCACCATCGAGGACATCTACCAAGAGAAAAGCTGTCCCCACCATGGAGAACATCTGCCAAGAGAAGAGCTTTCCCTACAATCGAGGACATCTGCCAAGAGTAGAGCTCTCCCCACCATCGAGGACATCTGCCAAGAGCAGATCTCTCCCCAACATCGAGGACATCTACCAAGAGAAAACCTCTCCCCACCATCGTGGACATCTTCCAAGAGTAGAGCGCTCCCCTCAATCGAGGACTTCATCAAGAGAAATGCTCTCCCCACCATCGAGGACATCTGCAAAAAGTGGAGCTCTCCCCATCATCGAGGACATCTGCCAAGTGTAGAGCTCTCCCCACCATCGAGTACATTTGCTAAAAGTAGATTTATCCCCACCATTGAGTACATCTACCAAGAGAAATGCTCTCCCCACCATCGTGGATATCTGACAATAATAAAAATCTCCGCACCATAGAGGACACTTGCCAATAATAAAGCTCTCCCCACCATCGAGGATATCCACCAAGCGAAAAGCTCTCCCCACCATCGAGGACATCTGCCAAGAGTAGACCTCTCCCCACCATCGAAGACATCGGCCAAGAGAAAAGCTCTCCCCACAATCTTGGACATCTGCCAAGAGTAGAGCTCTACACACCATCGTGGACATCTGACAAGTGTAGAACTCTCCGCACCATCGAGGACATTTCTCAACAGAAAAGCTCTCACCACCATTGAGATATCTGCCAAGAGTAGAACTCTCCCTACGATCGAGGAAATCTGCCAAAAGTAATGCTCTCCCCACCATCGAGGTCATCTACTAAGAAAAAAGCTCCCCACACCATCCAGAACATCTGCCAAGAGAAAAGCTCTCCCCACCATCGAGGACATCTGCTAAGAGTGGAGCTCTCCCCACGTTCGAGGACAACTGCCAAGAGTAGAGCTCTCACCACCATCGAGGACATCTGCCAAGAGTAGAGCTCTCCCCACCATCGAGTATATGTACCAAGAGGAAAGCTCTCCACACCATCGAGGACATCTGCCATGAGAAAAGCTCTCCCAACCATCAAGGGCATCTGCCAAGAGTGGAGTTCTCCCCACCATCGAGGACATCTGCCAAGTGTAGAGCTCTCCCCACCATCGAGGACATCCACCAAGCGAAATTCTCTCCCCACCATCGAGGAAATCTGCCAAGAGTAGACCTGTCCCCACCATCGAAGACATCCGTCAAGCGAAAAGCTCTCCCCACCATCGAGGAAAGCTGCCAAGAGTAAAGCTCTACGCTCCATCGATTACATCTGCCAAGAGTAGAGCTCTCCCCACCATCGAGGTCATCTAACAAGAGAAAAGCTCTCCCCACCATCGAGGACATCTGCCACGAATACAGCACTGCCCACCATATAGGAAATCTGCCAAGAGAAAAGCTCTCCCCACCATCGAGGACATCTACCAAGAGAAAAGCTCTCCCCACCATCGAGGACATCTGCCAATAATACAGCTCTCCCCACCAACGAGGACATCTACCAGGAGAAAAGCTATCCCCACCATGGAGGACATCTGCCAAAAGTAGAGCTCTCCCCAAAATCGAAGCCATCTGCCAAGAGAACAGCTCTCCCCACCATCGAGGACATCTGCCAAGAGTGGAGCTCTCCCTACCATCGAGGACATCTGCCAAGAGCAGAGCTCTCCCCACCATCGAGGACAGCAACTAAGAGAAAAGCTCTCCCCACCACTGAGGACATCTGCCAAGAGTAGAGCTCTCCCCACCATCAAGGACATCTGCCAAGAGTAGAGCTCTCCCCACCATCGAGGAAATCTGCCAAGAGTAAAGATCTCCTTAGCATCGAGGACATCTTCCAAGAGTAGAGCTCTCCCCACCATCGAGGACTTCTCTCAAGAGAAATGCTCTTCCCACATTCGAGGACATCTGCCAATAATAGAGCTCTCCCCACCATCGCCGACATCTACCAAGAGAAAAGCTCTCCCCACCATCGAGGACATCTGCCAAGAGTAGAGCTCTCCCCACCATCCAAGACATCTGACAAGAGAAAAGCTCTCCCCACCATCGAAGACATCTACCAAGAGAAAAGCTCTCCCCACCATCGAGGACATCTGCCAACTGTACAGCTCTCCCCACCATCGAGGACATCTACCAAGAGAAAAGCTGTCCCCACCATGGAGAACATCTGCCAAGAGAAGAGCTTTCCCTACAATCGAGGACATCTGCCAAGAGTAGAGCTCTCCCCACCATCGAGGACATCTGCCAAGAGCAGATCTCTCCCCAACATCGAGGACATCTACCAAGAGAAAACCTCTCCCCACCATCGTGGACATCTTCCAAGAGTAGAGCGCTCCCCTCAATCGAGGACTTCATCAAGAGAAATGCTCTCCCCACCATCGAGGACATCTGCAAAAAGTGGAGCTCTCCCCATCATCGAGGACATCTGCCAAGTGTAGAGCTCTCCCCACCATCGAGTACATTTGCTAAAAGTAGATTTATCCCCACCATTGAGTACATCTACCAAGAGAAATGCTCTCCCCACCATCGTGGATATCTGACAATAATAAAAATCTCCGCACCATAGAGGACACTTGCCAATAATAAAGCTCTCCCCACCATCGAGGATATCCACCAAGCGAAAAGCTCTCCCCACCATCGAGGACATCTGCCAAGAGTAGACCTCTCCCCACCATCGAAGACATCGGCAAAGAGAAAAGCTCTCCCCACAATCTTGGACATCTGCCAAGAGTAGAGCTCTACACACCATCGTGGACATCTGACAAGTGTAGAACTCTCCGCACCATCGAGGACATTTCTCAACAGAAAAGCTCTCACCACCATTGAGATATCTGCCAAGAGTAGAACTCTCCCTACGATCGAGGAAATCTGCCAAAAGTAATGCTCTCCCCACCATCGAGGTCATCTACTAAGAAAAAAGCTCCCCACACCATCCAGAACATCTGCCAAGAGAAAAGCTCTCCCCACCATCGAGGACATCTGCTAAGAGTGGAGCTCTCCCCACGTTCGAGGACAACTGCCAAGAGTAGAGCTCTCACCACCATCGAGGACATCTGCCAAGAGTAGAGCTCTCCCCACCATCGAGTATATGTACCAAGAGGAAAGCTCTCCACACCATCGAGGACATCTGCCAAATGTAGAGCTCTCCCCACCATCGAAGACATCTGCCATGAGAAAAGCTCTCCCAACCATCAAGGGCATCTGCCAAGAGTGGAGTTCTCCCCACCATCGAGGACATCTGCCAAGTGTAGAGCTCTCCCCACCATCGAGGACATCCACCAAGCGAAATTCTCTCCCCACCATCGAGGAAATCTGCCAAGAGTAGACCTGTCCCCACCATCGAAGACATCCGTCAAGCGAAAAGCTCTCCCCACCATCGAGGAAAGCTGCCAAGAGTAAAGCTCTACGCTCCATCGATTACATCTGCCAAGAGTAGAGCTCTCCCCACCATCGAGGTCATCTAACAAGAGAAAAGCTCTCCCCACCATCGAGGACATCTGCCACGAATACAGCACTGCCCACCATATAGGAAATCTGCCAAGAGAAAAGCTCTCCCCACCATCGAGGACATCTACCAAGAGAAAAGCTCTCCCCACCATCGAGGACATCTGCAAAAAGTGGAGCTCTCCCCATCATCGAGGACATCTGCCAAGTGTAGAGCTCTCCCCACCATCGAGTACATTTGCTAAAAGTAGATTTATCCCCACCATTGAGTACATCTACCAAGAGAAATGCTCTCCCCACCATCGTGGATATCTGACAATAATAAAAATCTCCGCACCATAGAGGACACTTGCCAATAATAAAGCTCTCCCCACCATCGAGGATATCCACCAAGCGAAAAGCTCTCCCCACCATCGAGGACATCTGCCAAGAGTAGACCTCTCCCCACCATCGAAGACATCGGCCAAGAGAAAAGCTCTCCCCACAATCTTGGACATCTGCCAAGAGTAGAGCTCTACACACCATCGTGGACATCTGACAAGTGTAGAACTCTCCGCACCATCGAGGACATTTCTCAACAGAAAAGCTCTCACCACCATTGAGATATCTGCCAAGAGTAGAACTCTCCCTACGATCGAGGAAATCTGCCAAAAGTAATGCTCTCCCCACCATCGAGGTCATCTACTAAGAAAAAAGCTCCCCACACCATCCAGAACATCTGCCAAGAGAAAAGCTCTCCCCACCATCGAGGACATCTGCTAAGAGTGGAGCTCTCCCCACGTTCGAGGACAACTGCCAAGAGTAGAGCTCTCACCACCATCGAGGACATCTGCCAAGAGTAGAGCTCTCCCCACCATCGAGTATATGTACCAAGAGGAAAGCTCTCCACACCATCGAGGACATCTGCCAAATGTAGAGCTCTCCCCACCATCGAAGACATCTGCCATGAGAAAAGCTCTCCCAACCATCAAGGGCATCTGCCAAGAGTGGAGTTCTCCCCACCATCGAGGACATCTGCCAAGTGTAGAGCTCTCCCCACCATCGAGGACATCCACCAAGCGAAATTCTCTCCCCACCATCGAGGAAATCTGCCAAGAGTAGACCTGTCCCCACCATCGAAGACATCCGTCAAGCGAAAAGCTCTCCCCACCATCGAGGAAAGCTGCCAAGAGTAAAGCTCTACGCTCCATCGATTACATCTGCCAAGAGTAGAGCTCTCCCCACCATCGAGGTCATCTAACAAGAGAAAAGCTCTCCCCACCATCGAGGACATCTGCCACGAATACAGCACTGCCCACCATATAGGAAATCTGCCAAGAGAAAAGCTCTCCCCACCATCGAGGACATCTACCAAGAGAAAAGCTCTCCCCACAATCGAGGACATCTGCCAATAATACAGCTCTCCCCACCAACGAGGACATCTACCAGGAGAAAAGCTATCCCCACCATGGAGGACATCTGCCAAAAGTAGAGCTCTCCCCAAAATCGAAGTCATCTGCCAAGAGAACAGCTCTCCCCACCATCGAGGACATCTGCCAAGAGTGGAGCTCTCCCTACCATCGAGGACATCTGCCAAGAGCAGAGCTCTCCCCACCATCGAGGACAGCAACTAAGAGAAAAGCTCTCCCCACCACTGAGGACATCTGCCAAGAGTAGAGCTCTCCCCACCATCAAGGACATCTGCCAAGAGTAGAGCTCTCCCCACCATCGAGGAAATCTGCCAAGAGTAAAGATCTCCTTAGCATCGAGGACATCTTCCAAGAGTAGAGCTCTCCCCACCATCGAGGACTTCTCTCAAGAGAAATGCTCTTCCCACATTCGAGGACATCTGCCAATAATAGAGCTCTCCCCACCATCGCCGACATCTACCAAGAGAAAAGCTCTCCCCACCATCGAGGACATCTGCCAAGAGTAGAGCTCTCCCCACCATCCAAGACATCTGACAAGAGAAAAGCTCTCCCCACCATCGAAGACATCTACCAAGAGAAAAGCTCTCCCCACCATCGAGCACATCTGCCAACTGTACAGCTCTCCCCACCATCGAGGACATCTACCAAGAGAAAAGCTGTCCCCACCATGGAGAACATCTGCCAAGAGAAGAGCTTTCCCTACAATCGAGGACATCTGCCAAGAGTAGAGCTCTCCCCACCATCGAGGACATCTGCCAAGAGCAGATCTCTCCCCAACATCGAGGACATCTACCAAGAGAAAACCTCTCCCCACCATCGTGGACATCTTCCAAGAGTAGAGCGCTCCCCTCAATCGAGGACTTCATCAAGAGAAATGCTCTCCCCACCATCGAGGACATCTGCAAAAAGTGGAGCTCTCCCCATCATCGAGGACATCTGCCAAGTGTAGAGCTCTCCCCACCATCGAGTACATTTGCTAAAAGTAGATTTATCCCCACCATTGAGTACATCTACCAAGAGAAATGCTCTCCCCACCATCGTGGATATCTGACAATAATAAAAATCTCCGCACCATAGAGGACACTTGCCAATAATAAAGCTCTCCCCACCATCGAGGATATCCACCAAGCGAAAAGCTCTCCCCACCATCGAGGACATCTGCCAAGAGTAGACCTCTCCCCACCATCGAAGACATCGGCCAAGAGAAAAGCTCTCCCCACAATCTTGGACATCTGCCAAGAGTAGAGCTCTACACACCATCGTGGACATCTGACAAGTGTAGAACTCTCCGCACCATCGAGGACATTTCTCAACAGAAAAGCTCTCACCACCATTGAGATATCTGCCAAGAGTAGAACTCTCCCTACGATCGAGGAAATCTGCCAAAAGTAATGCTCTCCCCACCATCGAGGTCATCTACTAAGAAAAAAGCTCCCCACACCATCCAGAACATCTGCCAAGAGAAAAGCTCTCCCCACCATCGAGGACATCTGCTAAGAGTGGAGCTCTCCCCACGTTCGAGGACAACTGCCAAGAGTAGAGCTCTCACCACCATCGAGGACATCTGCCAAGAGTAGAGCTCTCCCCACCATCGAGTATATGTACCAAGAGGAAAGCTCTCCACACCATCGAGGACATCTGCCATGAGAAAAGCTCTCCCAACCATCAAGGGCATCTGCCAAGAGTGGAGTTCTCCCCACCATCGAGGACATCTGCCAAGTGTAGAGCTCTCCCCACCATCGAGGACATCCACCAAGCGAAATTCTCTCCCCACCATCGAGGAAATCTGCCAAGAGTAGACCTGTCCCCACCATCGAAGACATCCGTCAAGCGAAAAGCTCTCCCCACCATCGAGGAAAGCTGCCAAGAGTAAAGCTCTACGCTCCATCGATTACATCTGCCAAGAGTAGAGCTCTCCCCACCATCGAGGTCATCTAACAAGAGAAAAGCTCTCCCCACCATCGAGGACATCTGCCACGAATACAGCACTGCCCACCATATAGGAAATCTGCCAAGAGAAAAGCTCTCCCCACCATCGAGGACATCTACCAAGAGAAAAGCTCTCCCCACCATCGAGGACATCTGCCAATAATACAGCTCTCCCCACCAACGAGGACATCTACCAGGAGAAAAGCTATCCCCACCATGGAGGACATCTGCCAAAAGTAGAGCTCTCCCCAAAATCGAAGTCATCTGCCAAGAGAACAGCTCTCCCCACCATCGAGGACATCTGCCAAGAGTGGAGCTCTCCCTACCATCGAGGACATCTGCCAAGAGCAGAGCTCTCCCCACCATCGAGGACAGCAACTAAGAGAAAAGCTCTCCCCACCACTGAGGACATCTGCCAAGAGTAGAGCTCTCCCCACCATCAAGGACATCTGCCAAGAGTAGAGCGCTCCCCTCAATCGAGGACTTCATCAAGAGAAATGCTCTCCCCACCATCGAGGACATCTGCAAAAAGTGGAGCTCTCCCCATCATCGAGGACATCTGCCAAGTGTAGAGCTCTCCCCACCATCGAGTACATTTGCTAAAAGTAGATTTATCCCCACCATTGAGTACATCTACCAAGAGAAATGCTCTCCCCACCATCGTGGATATCTGACAATAATAAAAATCTCCGCACCATAGAGGACACTTGCCAATAATAAAGCTCTCCCCACCATCGAGGATATCCACCAAGCGAAAAGCTCTCCCCACCATCGAGGACATCTGCCAAGAGTAGACCTCTCCCCACCATCGAAGACATCGGCCAAGAGAAAAGCTCTCCCCACAATCCTGGACATCTGCCAAGAGTAGAGCTCTACACACCATCGTGGACATCTGACAAGTGTAGAACTCTCCGCGCCATCGAGGACATTTCTCAACAGAAAAGCTCTCACCACCATTGAGATATCTGCCAAGAGTAGAACTCTCCCTACGATCGAGGAAATCTGCCAAAAGTAATGCTCTCCCCACCATCGAGGTCATCTACCAAGAAAAAAGCTCCCCACACCATCCAGAACATCTGCCAAGAGAAAAGCTCTCCCCACCATCGAGGACATCTGCTAAGAGTGGAGCTCTCCCCACGTTCGAGGACAACTGCCAAGAGTAGAGCTCTCACCACCATCGAGGACATCTGCCAAGAGTAGAGCTCTCCCCACCATCGAGTATATGTACCAAGAGGAAAGCTCTCCACACCATCGAGGACATCTGCCAAATGTAGAGCTCTCCCCACCATCGAAGACATCTGCCATGAGAATAGCTCTCCCAACCATCAAGGGCATCTGCCAAGAGTGGAGTTCTCCCCACCATCGAGGACATCTGCCAACAGTAGAGCTCTCCCCACCATCGAGGACACCTACCAAAAGAAAAGCTGTCCCCACTATCGAGAACATCTGCCAAGAGAAGAGCTTTCCCTACCATCGAGGACATCTGCCAAGAGTAGAGCTCTCCCCACCATCGAGGAAAACTGCCAAGTGTAGAACTCTCCGCACCATCGAGGACATTTATCAACAGAAAAGCTCTCACCACCATCGAGATATCTGCCAAGAGTAGAACTCTCCCGACGATCGAGGAAATCTGCCAAATGTAATGCTCTCCCCACCATCGAGGTCATCTACCAAGAGAAAAGCTCCCCCCACCATCCAGAACATCTGCCAAGAGAAAAGCTCTCCCCACCATCGAGGACATCTGCTAAGAGTGGAGCTCTCCCCACCATCGAGGACATCTGCCAAGAGTAGAGCTCTCCCCACCATCGAGTATATGTACCAAGAGGAAAGCTCTCCACACCATCGAGGTCATCTGCCAAAAGTAGAGCTCTACCCACCATCGCAGTCATCTGCCATGAGAAAAGCTCTCCCCACCATCGAGGGCATCTGCCAAGAGTGGAAATCTCCCCACCATCGAGGACATCTGCCAACAGTAGAGCTCTCCCCACCATCGAGGACATCTGCCAAAAGTAGAGCTCTCCCCGTCATCGAGGACATCTGCCAAGTGTAGAGCTCTCCCCGCCATCGAGTACATTTGCTAAGAGTAGAGTTGTCCCCACCATTGAGTACATCTACCAAGAGAAAAACTCTTCCCACCATTGAGGACATCTGCCAATAATAAAAATCTCCGCACCATAGAGGACACTTGCCAATAATAAAGCTCTCCCCACCATCGAGGATATCCAGCAAGAGAAAAGCTCTCCCCGCCATCGAGGACATCTGCCAAGAGTAGACCTCTCCCCACCATCGAAGACATCGGCCAAGAGAAAAGCTCTCCCCATAATCGAGGACATCTGCCAGGAGTAGAGCTCTCCCCACCATCGTGGACATCTGACAAGTGTAGGACTCTCCGCACCATCGAGGACATTTATCAACAGAAATGCTCTCACCACCATCGAGATATCTGCCAAGAGTAGAACTCTCCCTACGATCGAGGAAATCTGCCAAAAGTAATGCTCTCCCCACCATCGAGGTCATCTACCAAGAGAAAAGCTCCCACCACTATCCAGAACATCTGCCAAGAGAAAACTCTCCCTACCATCGAGGACATCTTCTAAGAGTGGTGCTCTCCCCACCATCGAGGACAAAAGCCAAGAGTAGAGCTCTCCCCACCATCGAGGACATCTGCCAAGAGTAGAGCTCTCCCCACCATCGAAGACATCTGCCATGAGAAAAGCTCTCCCCACCATCGAGGGCATCTGCCAACAGTGGAAATCTCACCACCATCCAGGACATCTGCCAACAGTAGAGCTCTCCCCACCATCAAGGACATCTGCCAAGAGTAGAGCTCTCCCCACCATCGAGGACATCTGCCAAGATTAGAGATCTCCCCACCATCTAGGACATCTGCCAAGTGTAGAGCTCTCCCCTCTATCGAGGACATCTACCAAGAGAAAAGCTGTCCCCACCATCGAGGAAATCTGCCAAGAGTAAAGATCTCCTTAGCATCGAGGACATCTGCCATGAGAAAAGCTCTCCCCACCATCGAGGACATCTACCAAGAGAAAAGCTCTCCCCACCATCGAAGACATCTACCAAGAGAAATGCTCTCCCCACCATCGAGGACATCCGCCAAAAGTGGAGCTCTCCCCATCATCGAGGACATCTGCCAAGTGTAGAGCTCTCCCCACCATCGAGTACATTTGCTAAGAGTAGAGTTATCCCCACCATTGAGTACATCTACCAAGAGAAAAGCTCTCCCCATCATCGAGGACATCTGCCAATAATAAAAATCTCCACACCACAGAGGACACTTGCCAATAATAAAGCTCTCCCCACCATCGAGGATATCCACCAAGCGAAAAGCTCTCCCCACCATCGAGGACATCTGCCAAGAGTAGACCTCTCCCCACCATCGAAGACATCGGCCAAGAGAAAAGCTCTCCCCTCAATCGAGGACATCTGCCAAGAGTAGAGCTCTCCCCACCATCGTGGACATCTGACAAGTGTAGAACTCTCCGCACCATCGAGGACATTTATCAACAGAAAAGCTCTCACCACCATCGAGATATCTGCCAAGAGTACAACTCTCCCTACGATCGAGGAAATCTGCCAAAAGTAATGCTCTCCCCACCATCGAGGTCATCTACCAAGAAAAAAGCTCCCCCCACCATCCAGAACATCTGCCAACAGAAAAGCTCTCCCCACCATCAAGGACATCTGCTAAGAGTGCAGCTCTCCCCACCATCGAGGACAACTGCCAAGAGTAGAGCTCTCCCCACCATCGAGGACATCTGCCAAGAGTAGAGCTCTCCCCACCATCGAAGACATCTGCCATGAGAAAAGCTCTCCCCACCATCGAGGACATCTGCCAAAAGTAGAGCTCTCCCCACCATCGAAGACATCTGCCATGAGAAAAGCTCTCCCCACCATCGAGGGCATCTGCCAAGAGTGGAGTTCTCCCCACCATCGAGGACATCTGCCAACAGTAGAGCTCTCCCCACCATCGAGGACATTTATCAACAGAAAAGCTCTCACCACCATCGAGATATCTGCCAAGAGTAGAACTCTCCCGACGATCGAGGAAATCTGCCAAATGTAATGCTCTCCCCACCATCGAGGTCATCTACCAAGAGAAAAGCTCCCCCCACCATCCAGAACATCTGCCAAGAGAAAAGCTCTCCCCACCATCGAGGACATCTGCTAAGAGTGGAGCTCTCCCCACCATCGAGGACATCTGCCAAGAGTAGAGCTCTCCCCACCATCGAGTATATGTACCAAGAGGAAAGCTCTCCACACCATCGAGGTCATCTGCCAAAAGTAGAGCTCTACCCACCATCGCAGTCATCTGCCATGAGAAAAGCTCTCCCCACCATCGAGGGCATCTGCCAAGAGTGGAAATCTCCCCACCATCGAGGACATCTGCCAACAGTAGAGCTCTCCCCACCATCGAGGACATCTGCCAAAAGTAGAGCTCTCCCCGTCATCGAGGACATCTGCCAAGTGTAGAGCTCTCCCCGCCATCGAGTACATTTGCTAAGAGTAGAGTTGTCCCCACCATTGAGTACATCTACCAAGAGAAAAACTCTTCCCACCATTGAGGACATCTGCCAATAATAAAAATCTCCGCACCATAGAGGACACTTGCCAATAATAAAGCTCTCCCCACCATCGAGGATATCCAGCAAGAGAAAAGCTCTCCCCGCCATCGAGGACATCTGCCAAGAGTAGACCTCTCCCCACCATCGAAGACATCGGCCAAGAGAAAAGCTCTCCCCATAATCGAGGACATCTGCCAGGAGTAGAGCTCTCCCCACCATCGTGGACATCTGACAAGTGTAGGACTCTCCGCACCATCGAGGACATTTATCAACAGAAATGCTCTCACCACCATCGAGATATCTGCCAAGAGTAGAACTCTCCCTACGATCGAGGAAATCTGCCAAAAGTAATGCTCTCCCCACCATCGAGGTCATCTACCAAGAGAAAAGCTCCCACCACTATCCAGAACATCTGCCAAGAGAAAACTCTCCCTACCATCGAGGACATCTTCTAAGAGTGGTGCTCTCCCCACCATCGAGGACAAAAGCCAAGAGTAGAGCTCTCCCCACCATCGAGGACATCTGCCAAGAGTAGAGCTCTCCCCACCATCGAAGACATCTGCCATGAGAAAAGCTCTCCCCACCATCGAGGGCATCTGCCAACAGTGGAAATCTCACCACCATCCAGGACATCTGCCAACAGTAGAGCTCTCCCCACCATCAAGGACATCTGCCAAGAGTAGAGCTCTCCCCACCATCGAGGACATCTGCCAAGATTAGAGATCTCCCCACCATCTAGGACATCTGCCAAGTGTAGAGCTCTCCCCTCTATCGAGGACATCTACCAAGAGAAAAGCTGTCCCCACCATCGAGGAAATCTGCCAAGAGTAAAGATCTCCTTAGCATCGAGGACATCTGCCATGAGAAAAGCTCTCCCCACCATCGAGGACATCTACCAAGAGAAAAGCTCTCCCCACCATCGAAGACATCTACCAAGAGAAATGCTCTCCCCACCATCGAGGACATCCGCCAAAAGTGGAGCTCTCCCCATCATCGAGGACATCTGCCAAGTGTAGAGCTCTCCCCACCATCGAGTACATTTGCTAAGAGTAGAGTTATCCCCACCATTGAGTACATCTACCAAGAGAAAAGCTCTCCCCATCATCGAGGACATCTGCCAATAATAAAAATCTCCACACCACAGAGGACACTTGCCAATAATAAAGCTCTCCCCACCATCGAGGATATCCACCAAGCGAAAAGCTCTCCCCACCATCGAGGACATCTGCCAAGAGTAGACCTCTCCCCACCATCGAAGACATCGGCCAAGAGAAAAGCTCTCCCCTCAATCGAGGACATCTGCCAAGAGTAGAGCTCTCCCCACCATCGTGGACATCTGACAAGTGTAGAACTCTCCGCACCATCGAGGACATTTATCAACAGAAAAGCTCTCACCACCATCGAGATATCTGCCAAGAGTACAACTCTCCCTACGATCGAGGAAATCTGCCAAAAGTAATGCTCTCCCCACCATCGAGGTCATCTACCAAGAAAAAAGCTCCCCCCACCATCCAGAACATCTGCCAACAGAAAAGCTCTCCCCACCATCAAGGACATCTGCTAAGAGTGCAGCTCTCCCCACCATCGAGGACAACTGCCAAGAGTAGAGCTCTCCCCACCATCGAGGACATCTGCCAAGAGTAGAGCTCTCCCCACCATCGAAGACATCTGCCATGAGAAAAGCTCTCCCCACCATCGAGGACATCTGCCAAAAGTAGAGCTCTCCCCACCATCGAAGACATCTGCCATGAGAAAAGCTCTCCCCACCATCGAGGGCATCTGCCAAGAGTGGAGTTCTCCCCACCATCGAGGACATCTGCCAACAGTAGAGCTCTCCCCACCATCGAGGACATCTACCAAGAGAAAAGCTGTCCCCACCATCGAGAACATCTGCCAAGAGAAGAGCTTTCCCTACCATCGAAGACATCTGCCAAGAGTAGAGCTCTCCCCACCATCGAGGACAACTGCCAAGTGTAGAACTCTCCGCACCATCGAGGACATTTATCAACAGAAAAGCTCTCACCACCATCGAGATATCTGCCAAGAGCAGAACTCTCCCTACGATCGAGGAAATCTGCCAAAAGTAATGCTCTCCCCACCATCGAGGTCATCTACCAAGAGAAATGCTCCCCCCACCATCCAGAACATCTGCCAAGAGAAAAGCTCTCCCCACCATCGAGGACATCTGCTAAGAGTGTAGCTCTCCCCACCATCGAGCAAAACTGCCAAGAGTACAGCTCTCCCCACCATCGAGGACATCTGCCAAGAGTAGAGCTCTCCCAACCATCGAGTATATGTACCAAGAGGAAAGCTCTCCACACCATCGAGGACATCTGCCAAAAGTAGAGCTCTACCCACCATCGCAGACATCTGCCATGAGAAAAGCTCTCCCCACCATCGAGGGCATCTGCCAAGAGTGGAGTTCTCCCCACCATCGAGGACATCTGCCAACAGTAGAGCTCTCCCCACCATCGAGGACATCTACAAGGAGAAAAGCTGTCCCCACCATCGAGAACATCTGCCAAGAGAAGAGCTTTCCCTACCATCGAGGACATCTGCCAAGAATAGAGCTCTCCCCACCATCGAGGACATCTGCCAAAAGAAAAGCATTCCCCACCATCGAGGACATGTACCAAGAGAAACTTTCTCCCCACCATCGAGGAAATCTGCCAACAGTAGAGCTCCCCCAGCATCGAGGACATCTGCCAAGAGTAGAGCTCTCCCCACCATCAAGGACATCTGCCAAGAGTAGAGCTCTCCCCACCATCGAGGACATCTGCCAAGATTAGAGCTCTCCCCACCATCTAGGACATCTGCCAAGTGTAGAGCTCTCCCCTCTATCGAGGACATCTACCAAGAGAAAAGCTCTCCCCACCATCGAGGAAATCTGCCAAGAGTAAAGATCTCCTTAGCATCGAGGACATCTTCCAAGAGTAGAGCTCTCCCCACCATCGAGGACTTCTCTCAAGAGAAATGCTCTTCCCACATTCGAGGACATCTGCCAATAATAGAGCTCTCCCCACCATCGCCGACATCTACCAAGAGAAAAGCTCTCCCCACCATCGAGGACATCTGCCAAGAGTAGAGCTCTCCCCACCATCCAAGACATCTGACAAGAGAAAAGCTCTCCCCACCATCGAAAACATCTACCAAGAGAAAAGCTCTCCCCGCCATCGAGGACATCTGCCAACAGAACAGCTCTCCCCACCATCGAGGACATCTACCAAGAGAAATGCTGTCCCCACCATCGAGAACATCTGCCAAGAGAAGAGCTTTTCCTACCATCGAGGACATCTGCCAAGAGTAGAGCTCTCCCCAGCATCGAGGACAACTGCCAAGAGCAGATCTCTCCCCAACATCGAGGACATCTACCAAGAGAAAACCTCTCCCCACCATCGTGGACATCTTCCAAGAGTAGAGCGCTCCCCTCCATCGAGGACTTCATCAAGAGAAATGCTCTCCCCACCATCGAGGACATCTGCCAAAAGTGGAGCTCTCCCCATCATCGAGGACATCTGCCAAGTGTAGAGCTCTCCCCACCATCGAGTACATTTGCTAAGAGTAGAGTTATCCCCACCATTGAGTACATCTACCAAGAGAAAAGCTCTCCCCACCATCGAGGACATCTGCCAATAATAAAAATCTCCGCACCATAGAGGACACTTGCCAATAATAAAGCTCTCCCCACCATCGAGGATATCCACCAAGCGAAAAGCTCCCCCACCATCGAGGACATCTGCCAAGAGTAGACCTCTCCCCACCATCGAAGACATCGGCCAAGAGAAAAGCTATCCTCTCAATCGAGGACATCTGCCAAGAGTAGAGCTCTCCCCACCATCGTGGACATCTGACAAGTGTAGAAATCTCCGCACCATCGAGGACATTTATCAACAGAAAAGCTCTCACCACCATCGAGATATCTGCCAAGAGTACAACTCTCCCTACGATCGAGGAAATCTGCCAAAAGTAATGCTCTCCCCACCATCGAGGTCATCTACCAAGAAAAAAGCTCCCCCCACCATCCAGAACATCTGCCAAGAGAAAAGCTCTCCCCACCATCGAGGACATCTGCTAAGAGTGGAGCTCTCCCCACGTTCGAGGACAACTGCCAAGAGTAGAGCTCTCCCCACCATCGAGGACATCTGCCAAGAGTAGAGCTCTCCCACCATCGAAGACATCTGCCATGAGAAAAGCTCTCCCCACCATCGAGGGCATCTGCCAAGAGTGGAGTTCTCCCCACCATCGAGGACATCTGCCAAGAGAAAAGCTGTCCCCACCATCGAGAACATCTGCCAAGAGAAGAGCTTTCCCTACAATAGAGGACATCTGCCAAGAGTAGAGCCCTCCCCACCATCGAGGACAACTGCCAAGTGTAGAACTCTCCGCACCATCGAGGACATTTATCAACAGAAAAGCTCTCACCACCATCGAGATATCTGCCAAGAGCAGAACTCTCCCTACGATCGAGGAAATCTGCCAAAAGTAATGCTCTCCACACCATCGCGGTCATCTACCAAGAGAAATGCTCCCCCCACCATCCAGAACATCTGCCAAGAGAAAAGCTCTCCCCACCATCGAGGACATCTGCTAAGAGTGGAGCTCTCCCCACCATCGAGGACAACTGCCAAGAGTACAGCTCTCCCCACCATCGAGGATATCTGCCAAGAGTAGAGCTCTCCCCACCATCGAGTATATGTACCAAGAGGAAAGCTCTCCACACCATCGAGGACATCTGCCAAAAGTAGAGCTCTACCCACCATCGCAGACATCTGCCATGAGAAAAGCTCTCCCCACCATCGAGGGCATCTGCCAAGAGTGGAGTTCTCCCCACCATCGAGGACATCTGCCAACAGTAGAGCTCTCCCCACCATCGAGGACATCTACCAAGAGAAAAGCTGTCCCCACCATCGAGAACATCTGCCAAGAGAAGAGCTTTCCCTACAATCGAGGACATCTGCCAAGAATAGAGCTCTCCCCACCATCGAGGACATCTACCAAGAGAAAGGCTCTCCCCTCCATCGAGGACATCTACCAACAGAATAGCTCTCCCCACTATCGAGGACATGGGCCCAGAGTAGAGCTCTCCCCAACATCGACAAAATCTGCCAAGGGTGGAGCTCTCCCCACCATCGAGGAGATCTGCCAAGAAAAAAGCTCTCCACACCATCGAGGACATCTGCCAAGAATGGAGCTCTCCCCACCATCGAGGACATCTGCCAAGAGTGGAGGTCTCCCCACAATCCTGGACATCTGCCAAGAGTAGAGCTCTCCCCACCATCGAGGACATCTACCAAGAGAAAAGCTCTCCCCAGCATCGAAGACATCTTCCAAGAGTAGAGCTCTCCCCTCCATCGAGGACTTCTCTCAAGAGAAATGCTCTCCCTACCATCGAGGACATCTGCCAAAACAAAAGCATTCCCCACCATCGAGGACATCTGCCAAGAGTAGAGCTCTCCCCACCATCGAGGTCATCTACCAAGAGAAAAGCTCACCCCACCATCGAGGACATGTACAAAGAGAAAATTTCTCCCCACCATCGAGGACATCTGCCAACAGTACAGCTCTCCCCAGCATCGAGGACTTCTGCCAAGAGTTGATCTCCCCCCACCATCAAGGACATCTACCAAGAGAAAAGCTCTCCCCACCGTCGAGGACATCTGCCAGGGGTAGAGCTCTCCCCACCATAGAGGACATCTGCCAAGAGTAGAGCTCTCCCCACCATCGTGGACATCTGCCAAGAGCAGAGCTCTCCCCACCATCGAGGACATCTGCCAATAATAGAGCTCTCCACACCATTGAGGACATCTACCAAGAGAAAAGCTCTCCCCACCATCGAGGACATCTGCCAAAAGTAGAGCTCTCCCAACCATCCAAGACATCTGCCAAGAGAAAAGCTCTCCCCACCATCGAGGACATCCGACAATAATAGAGCTCTCCCCACCAACGAGGAAATCTACCAAGAGAACAGCTATCCCTACCATCGAGGACAACTGCCAAAAGAAGAGCTCTCCCCACCATCGAAGTCATCCGCCAAGAGAAAAGCTCTCCCAACCATCGAGGATATCTACCAAGAGAAAAGCTCTCCCCACCATCGAGGACATCTGCCAAAAGTAGAGCTCTCCCCACCATCGAAGACATCTGCCAAGAGAAAAGCCCTCCCCACCATCGAGGATATCTACAAAGAGATAAGCTCTCCGCACAATCGAGGACATCTGCCAAGAATGGAGCTCTCCCCACCATCGAGGAAATCTGCCAACAGTAGAGCTCTCTCCACCATCGAGGACATCTACCAAGAGAAAAGCTCTCCCCACCATCGAGGACAACTGCAAAGAGCAGAGCTCTCCCCAAAATCGAGGACATCTACCAAGAGAAAACCTCTCCCCAGCATCGTGGACATCTTCCAAGAGTAGCGCTCTCCCCTCCATCGAGGACTTCATCAAGAGAAATGCTCTCCCCACCATCGAGGACATCTGCCAAAAGTAGAGCTCTCCCCATCATCGAGGACATCTGCCAAGTGTATAGCTCTCCCCACCATCGAGTACATTTGCTAAGAGTAGAGTTATCCCCACCATTGAGTACATCTACCAATAATAAAGCTCTCCCCACCATCGAGGACATCTGCCAAGAGTAGACCTCTCCCCACCATCGAAGACATCGGCCAAGAGAAAAGCTCTCCCCACAATCGAGGACATCTGCCAAGAGTAGAGCTCTCCCCACCATCGTGGACATCTGACAAGTGTAGAACTCTCCGCACCATCGAGGACATTTATCAACAGAAATGCTCTCACCACCATCGAGATATCTGCCAAGACTAGAACTCTCCCTACGATCGAGGAAATCTGCCAAAAGTAATGATCTCCCCACCATCGAGGTCATCTACCAAGAGAAAAGCTCCCCCCACTATCCAGAACATCTGCCGAGAGAAAAGCTCTCCCCACCATCGAGGGCATCTGCCAAGAGTGGAAATCTCCCCACCATCGAGGACATCTGCCAACAGTAGAGCTCTCCCCACCATCGAGGACATCTGCCAAAAGTAGAGCTCTCCCCGTCATCGAGGACATCTGCCAAGTGTAGAGCTCTCCCCGCCATCGAGTACATTTGCTAAGAGTAGAGTTGTCCCCACCATTGAGTACATCTACCAAGAGAAAAACTCTTCCCACCATTGAGGACATCTGCCAATAATAAAAATCTCCGCACCATAGAGGACACTTGCCAATAATAAAGCTCTCCCCACCATCGAGGATATCCAGCAAGAGAAAAGCTCTCCCCGCCATCGAGGACATCTGCCAAGAGTAGACCTCTCCCCACCATCGAAGACATCGGCCAAGAGAAAAGCTCTCCCCATAATCGAGGACATCTGCCAGGAGTAGAGCTCTCCCCACCATCGTGGACATCTGACAAGTGTAGGACTCTCCGCACCATCGAGGACATTTATCAACAGAAATGCTCTCACCACCATCGAGATATCTGCCAAGAGTAGAACTCTCCCTACGATCGAGGAAATCTGCCAAAAGTAATGCTCTCCCCACCATCGAGGTCATATACCAAGAGAAAAGCTCCCACCACTATCCAGAACATCTGCCAAGAGAAAACTCTCCCTACCATCGAGGACATCTGCTAAGAGTGGAGCTCTCCCCACCATCGAGGACAAAAGCCAAGAGTAGAGCTCTCCCCACCATCGAGGACATCTGCCAAGAGTAGAGCTCTCCCCACCATCGAAGACATCTGCCATGAGAAAAGCTCTCCCCACCATCGAGGGCATCTGCCAACAGTGGAAATCTCACCACCATCCAGGACATCTGCCAACAGTAGAGCTCTCCCCACCATCAAGGACATCTGCCAAGAGTAGAGCTCTCCCCACCATCGAGGACATCTGCCAAGATTAGAGATCTCCCCACCATCTAGGACATCTGCCAAGTGTAGAGCTCTCCCCTCTATCGAGGACATCTACCAAGAGAAAAGCTGTCCCCACCATCGAGGAAATCTGCCAAGAGTAAAGATCTCCTTAGCATCGAGGACATCTGCCATGAGAAAAGCTCTCCCCACCATCGAGGACATCTACCAAGAGAAAAGCTCTCCCCACCATCGAAGACATCTACCAAGAGAAATGCTCTCCCCACCATCGAGGACATCCGCCAAAAGTGGAGCTCTCCCCATCATCGAGGACATCTGCCAAGTGTAGAGCTCTCCCCACCATCGAGTACATTTGCTAAGAGTAGAGTTATCCCCACCATTGAGTACATCTACCAAGAGAAAAGCTCTCCCCATCATCGAGGACATCTGCCAATAATAAAAATCTCCACACCACAGAGGACACTTGCCAATAATAAAGCTCTCCCCACCATCGAGGATATCCACCAAGCGAAAAGCTCTCCCCACCATCGAGGACATCTGCCAAGAGTAGACCTCTCCCCACCATCGTGGACATCTGACAAGTGTAGAACTCTCCGCACCATCGAGGACATTTATCAACAGAAAAGCTCTCACCACCATCGAGATATCTGCCAAGAGTACAACTCTCCCTACGATCGAGGAAATCTGCCAAAAGTAATGCTCTCCCCACCATCGAGGTCATCTACCAAGAAAAAAGCTCCCCCCACCATCCAGAACATCTGCCAACAGAAAAGCTCTCCCCACCATCAAGGACATCTGCTAAGAGTGCAGCTCTCCCCACCATCGAGGACAACTGCCAAGAGTAGAGCTCTCCCCACCATCGAGGACATCTGCCAAGAGTAGAGCTCTCCCCACCATCGAAGACATCTGCCATGAGAAAAGCTCTCCCCACCATCGAGGACATCTGCCAAAAGTAGAGCTCTCCCCACCATCGAAGACATCTGCCATGAGAAAAGCTCTCCCCACCATCGAGGGCATCTGCCACGAGTGGAGTTCTCCCCACCATCGAGGACATCTGCCAACAGTAGAGCTCTCCCCACCATCGAGGACATCTACCAAGAGAAAAGCTGTCCCCACCATCGAGAACATCTGCCAAGAGAAGAGCTTTCCCTACCATCGAAGACATCTGCCAAGAGTAGAGCTCTCCCCACCATCGAGGACAACTGCCAAGTGTAGAACTCTCCGCACCATCGAGGACATTTATCAACAGAAAAGCTCTCACCACCATCGAGATATCTGCCAAGAGCAGAACTCTCCCTACGATCGAGGAAATCTGCCAAAAGTAATGCTCTCCCCACCATCGAGGTCATCTACCAAGAGAAATGCTCCCCCCACCATCCAGAACATCTGCCAAGAGAAAAGCTCTCCCCACCATCGAGGACATCTGCTAAGAGTGTAGCTCTCCCCACCATCGAGCAAAACTGCCAAGAGTACAGCTCTCCCCACCATCGAGGACATCTGCCAAGAGTAGAGCTCTCCCAACCATCGAGTATATGTACCAAGAGGAAAGCTCTCCACACCATCGAGGACATCTGCCAAAAGTAGAGCTCTACCCACCATCGCAGACATCTGCCATGAGAAAAGCTCTCCCCACCATCGAGGGCATCTGCCAAGAGTGGAGTTCTCCCCACCATCGAGGACATCTGCCAACAGTAGAGCTCTCCCCACCATCGAGGACATCTACAAGGAGAAAAGCTGTCCCCACCATCGAGAACATCTGCCAAGAGAAGAGCTTTCCCTACCATCGAGGACATCTGCCAAGAATAGAGCTCTCCCACCATCGAGGACATCTGCCAAAAGAAAAGCATTCCCCACCATCGAGGACATGTACCAAGAGAAACTTTCTCCCCACCATCGAGGAAATCTGCCAACAGTAGAGCTCCCCCAGCATCGAGGACATCTGCCAAGAGTAGAGCTCTCCCCACCATCAAGGACATCTGCCAAGAGTAGAGCTCTCCCCACCATCGAGGACATCTGCCAAGATTAGAGCTCTCCCCACCATCTAGGACATCTGCCAAGTGTAGAGCTCTCCCCTCTATCGAGGACATCTACCAAGAGAAAAGCTCTCCCCACCATCGAGGAAATCTGCCAAGAGTAAAGATCTCCTTAGCATCGAGGACATCTTCCAAGAGTAGAGCTCTCCCCACCATCGAGGACTTCTCTCAAGAGAAATGCTCTTCCCACATTCGAGGACATCTGCCAATAATAGAGCTCTCCCCACCATCGCCGACATCTACCAAGAGAAAAGCTCTCCCCACCATCGAGGACATCTGCCAAGAGTAGAGCTCTCCCCACCATCCAAGACATCTGACAAGAGAAAAGCTCTCCCCACCATCGAAAACATCTACCAAGAGAAAAGCTCTCCCGCCATCGAGGACATCTGCCAACAGAACAGCTCTCCCCACCATCGAGGACATCTACCAAGAGAAATGCTGTCCCCACCATCGAGAACATCTGCCAAGAGAAGAGCTTTTCCTACCATCGAGGACATCTGCCAAGAGTAGAGCTCTCCCCAGCATCGAGGACAACTGCCAAGAGCAGATCTCTCCCCAACATCGAGGACATCTACAAGAGAAAACCTCTCCCCACCATCGTGGACATCTTCCAAGAGTAGAGCGCTCCCCTCCATCGAGGACTTCATCAAGAGAAATGCTCTCCCACCATCGAGGACATCTGCCAAAAGTGGAGCTCTCCCCATCATCGAGGACATCTGCCAAGTGTAGAGCTCTCCCCACCATCGAGTACATTTGCTAAGAGTAGAGTTATCCCCACTATTGAGTACATCTACCAAGAGAAAAGCTCTCCCCACCATCGAGGACATCTGCCAATAATAAAAATCTCCGCACCATAGAGGACACTTGCCAATAATAAAGCTCTCCCACCATCGAGGATATCCACCAAGCGAAAAGCTCCCCCACCATCGAGGTCATCTGCCAAGAGTAGACCTCTCCCCACCATCGAAGACATCGGCCAAGAGAAAAGCTATCCCCTCAATCGAGGACATCTGCCAAGAGTAGAGCTCTCCCCACCATCGTGGACATCTGACAAGTGTAGAACTCTCCGCACCATCGAGGACATTTATCAACAGAAAAGCTCTCACCACCATCGAGATATCTGCCAAGAGTACAACTCTCCCTACGATCGAGGAAATCTGCCAAAAGTAATGCTCTCCCCACCATCGAGGTCATCTACCAAGAAAAAAGCTCCCCCCACCATCCAGAACATCTGCCAAGAGAAAAGCTCTCCCCACCATCGAGGACATCTGCTAAGAGTGGAGCTCTCCCCACGTTCGAGGACAACTGCCAAGAGTAGAGCTCTCCCCACCATCGAGGACATCTGCCAAGAGTAGAGCTCTCCCCACCATCGAAGACATCTGCCATGAGAAAAGCTCTCCCCACCATCGAGGGCATCTGCCAAGAGTGGAGTTCTCCCCACCATCGAGGACATCTGCCAAGAGAAAAGCTGTCCCCACCATCGAGAACATCTGCCAAGAGAAGAGCTTTCCTACAATAGAGGACATCTGCCAAGAGTAGAGCCCTCCCCACCATCGAGGACAACTGCCAAGTGTAGAACTCTCCGCACCATCGAGGACATTTATCAACAGAAAAGCTCTCACCACCATCGAGATATCTGCCAAGAGCAGAACTCTCCCTACGATCGAGGAAATCTGCCAAAAGTAATGCTCTCCACACCATCGCGGTCATCTACCAAGAGAAATGCTCCCCCCACCATCCAGAACATCTGCCAAGAGAAAAGCTCTCCCCACCATCGAGGACATCTGCTAAGAGTGGAGCTCTCCCCACCATCGAGGACAACTGCCAAGAATACAGCTCTCCCCACCATCGAGGATATCTGCCAAGAGTAGAGCTCTCCCCACCATCGAGTATATGTACCAAGAGGAAAGCTCTCCACACCATCGAGGACATCTGCCAAAAGTAGAGCTCTACCCACCATCGCAGACATCTGCCATGAGAAAAGCTCTCCCCACCATCGAGGGCATCTGCCAAGAGTGGAGTTCTCCCCACCATCGAGGACATCTGCCAACAGTAGAGCTCTCCCCACCATCGAGGACATCTACCAAGAGAAAAGCTGTCCCCACCATCGAGAACATCTGCCAAGAGAAGAGCTTTCCCTACAATCGAGGACATCTGCCAAGAATAGAGCTCTCCCCACCATCGAGGACATCTACCAAGAGAAAGGCTCTCCCCTCCATCGAGGACATCTACCAAGAGAATAGCTCTCCCCACTATCGAGGACATGGGCCCAGAGTAGAGCTCTCCCCAACATCGACAAAATCTGCCAAGGGTGGAGCTCTCCCCACCATCGAGGAGATCTGCCAAGAAAAAAGCTCTCCACACCATCGAGGACATCTGCCAAGAATGGAGCTCTCCCCACCATCGAGGACATCTGCCAAGAGTGGAGGTCTCCCCACAATCCTGGACATCTGCCAAGAGTAGAGCTCTCCCCACCATCGAGGACATCTACCAAGAGAAAAGCTCTCCCCAGCATCGAAGACATCTTCCAAGAGTAGAGCTCTCCCCTCCATCGAGGACTTCTCTCAAGAGAAATGCTCTCCCTACCATCGAGGACATCTGCCAAAACAAAAGCATTCCCCACCATCGAGGACATCTGCCAAGAGTAGAGCTCTCCCCACTATCGAGGACATCTGCCAAGAGTAGAACTCTCCCCACCATCGAGGTCATCTACCAAGAGAAAAGCTCACCCCACCATCGAGGACATGTACAAAGAGAAAATTTCTCCCCACCATCGAGGACATCTGCCAACAGTACAGCTCTCCCCAGCATCGAGGACTTCTGCCAAGAGTTGATCTCCCCCCACCATCAAGGACATCTACCAAGAGAAAAGCTCTCCCCACCGTCGAGGACATCTGCCAGGGGTAGAGCTCTCCCCACCATAGAGGACATCTGCCAAGAGTAGAGCTCTCCCCACCATCGTGGACATCTGCCAAGAGCAGAGCTCTCCCCACCATCGAGGACATCTGCCAATAATAGAGCTCTCCACACCATTGAGGACATCTACCAAGAGAAAAGCTCTCCCCACCATCGAGGACATCTGCCAAAAGTAGAGCTCTCCCAACCATCCAAGACATCTGCCAAGAGAAAAGCTCTCCCCACCATCGAGGACATCCGACAATAATAGAGCTCTCCCCACCAACGAGGAAATCTACCAAGAGAACAGCTATCCCTACCATCGAGGACAACTGCCAAAAGAAGAGCTCTCCCCACCATCGAAGTCATCCGCCAAGAGAAAAGCTCTCCCAACCATCGAGGATATCTACCAAGAGAAAAGCTCTCCCCACCATCGAGGACATCTGCCAAAAGTAGAGCTCTCCCCACCATCGAAGACATCTGCCAAGAGAAAAGCCCTCCCCACCATCGAGGATATCTACAAAGAGATAAGCTCTCCGCACAATCGAGGACATCTGCCAAGAATGGAGCTCTCCCCACCATCGAGGAAATCTGCCAACAGTAGAGCTCTCTCCACCATCGAGGACATCTACCAAGAGAAAAGCTCTCCCCACCATCGAGGACAACTGCAAAGAGCAGAGCTCTCCCCAAAATCGAGGACATCTACCAAGAGAAAACCTCTCCCCAGCATCGTGGACATCTTCCAAGAGTAGCGCTCTCCCCTCCATCGAGGACTTCATCAAGAGAAATGCTCTCCCCACCATCGAGGACATCTGCCAAAAGTAGAGCTCTCCCCATCATCGAGGACATCTGCCAAGTGTAGAGCTCTCCCCACCATCGAGTACATTTGCTAAGAGTAGAGTTATCCCCACCATTGAGTACATCTACCAATAATAAAGCTCTCCCCACCATCGAGGACATCTGCCAAGAGTAGACCTCTCCCCACCATCGAAGACATCGGCCAAGAGAAAAGCTCTCCCCACAATCGAGGACATCTGCCAAGAGTAGAGCTCTCCCCACCATCGTGGACATCTGACAAGTGTAGAACTCTCCGCACCATCGAGGACATTTATCAACAGAAATGCTCTCACCACCATCGAGATATCTGCCAAGACTAGAACTCTCCCTACGATCGAGGAAATCTGCCAAAAGTAATGATCTCCCCACCATCGAGGTCATCTACCAAGAGAAAAGCTCCCCCCACTATCCAGAACATCTGCCGAGAGAAAAGCTCTCCCCACCATCGAGGACATCTGCTAAGAGTGGAGCTCTCCCCACCATCGAGGACAACAGCCAAGAGTAGAGCTCTCCCCACCATCGAGGACATATGCCAAGAGTAGAGCTCTCCCCACCATCGAGTATATGTACCAACAGGAAAGCCCTCCACACCATCGAGGACATCTGCCAAAAGTAGAGCTCTCCCCACCATCGAAGACATCTACCAAGAGATAAGCTCTCCCCACCGTCGAGGACATCTGCCAGGGGTAGAGCTCTCCCCATCATCGAGGACATCTGCCAAGAGTAGAGCTCTCCCCACCATCGTGGACATCTGCCAAGAGCAGAGCTCTCCCCACCATCGAGGACATCTGCCAATAATAGAGCTCTCCACACCATTGAGGACATCTACCAAGAGAAAAGCTCTCCCCACCATCGAGGACATCTGCCAAAAGTAGAGCTCTCCCAACCATCCAAGACATCTGCCAAGAGAAAAGCTCTCCCCACCATCGAGGACATCCGACAATAATAGAGCTCTCCCCACCAACGAGGAAATCTACCAAGAGAACAGCTATCCCTACCATCGAGGACAACTGCCAAAAGAAGAGCTCTCCCCACCATCGAAGTCATCCGCCAAGAGAAAAGCTCTCCCAACCATCGAGGATATCTACCAAGAGAAAAGCTCTCCCCACCATCGAGGACATCTGCCAAAAGTAGAGCTCTCCCCACCATCGAAGACATCTGCCAAGAGAAAAGCCCTCCCCACCATCGAGGATATCGACAAAGAGATAAGCTCTCCGCACAATCGAGGACATCTGCCAAGAATGGAGCTCTCCCCACCATCGAGGAAATCTGCCAACAGTAGATCTCTCTCCACCATCGAGGACATCTACCAAGAGACAAGCTCTCCCCACCATCGAGGACAACTGCAAAGAGCAGAGCTCTCCCCAAAATCGAGGACATCTACCAAGAGAAAACCTCTCCCCAGCATCGTGGACATCTTCCAAGAGTAGCGCTCTCCCCTCCATCGAGGACTTCATCAAGAGAAATGCTCTCCCCACCATCGAGGACATCTGCCAAAAGTAGAGCTCTCCCCATCATCGACGACATCTGCCAAGTGTAGAGCTCTCCCCACCATCGAGTACATTTGCTAAGAGTAGAGTTATCCCCACCATTGAGTACATCTACCAAGAGAAAAGCTCTCCCCACCATCGAGGACATCTGCCAATAATAAAATTCGCCGCACCATAGAGGACACTTGCCAATAATAAAGCTCTCCCCACCATCGAGGACATCTGCCAAGAGTAGACCTCTCCCCACCATCGAAGACATCGGCCAAGAGAAAAGCTCTCCCCACAATCGAGGACATCTGCCAAGAGTAGAGCTCTCCCCACCATCGTGGACATCTGACAAGTGTAGAACTCTCCGCACCATCGAGGACATTTATCAACAGAAATGCTCTCACCACCATCGAGATATTTGCCAAGACTAGAACTCTCCCTACGATCGAGGAAATCTGCCAAAAGTAATGATCTCCCCACCATCGAGGTCATCTACCAAGAGAAAAGCTCCCCCCACTATCCAGAACATCTGCCGAGAGAAAAGCTCTCCCCACCATCGAGGACATCTGCTAAGAGTGGAGCTCTCCCCACCATCGAGGACAACAGCCAAGAGTAGAGCTCTCCCCACCATCGAGGACATATGCCAAGAGTAGAGCTCTCCCCACCATCGAGTATATGTACCAACAGGAAAGCCCTCCACACCATCGAGGACATCTGCCAAAAGTAGAGCTCTCCCCACCATCGAAGACATCTGCCATGAGAAAAGCTCTCCCCACCATCGAGGGCATCTGCCAAGAGTTGAAATCTCCCCACCATCGAGGACATCTGCCAACAGTAGAGCTCTCTCCACCAGCGAGGACATCTACCAAGACAAATGCTCTCCCCACCATCGAGGACATCTGCCAACAGTAGAGCTCTCCCCAGCATCGAGGACATCTGCCAAGAGTAGAGCTCTCCCCACCATCAAGGACATCTACCAAGAGAAAAGCTCTCCCCACCGTCGGGGACATCTGCCAGGGGTAGAGCTCTCCCCACCATCGAGGACATCCGACAATAATAGAGCTCTCCCCACCAACGAGGAAATCTACCAAGAGAACAGCTATCCCTACCATCGAGGACAACTGCCAAAAGAAGAGCTCTCCCCACCATCGAAGTCATCCGCCAAGAGAAAAGCTCTCCCAACCATCGAGGATATCTACCAAGAGAAAAGCTCTCCCCACCATCGAGGACATCTGCCAAAAGTAGAGCTCTCCCCACCATCGAAGACATCTGCCAAGAGAAAAGCCCTCCCCACCATCGAGGATATCGACAAAGAGATAAGCTCTCCGCACAATCGAGGACATCTGCCAAGAATGGAGCTCTCCCCACCATCGAGGAAATCTGCCAACAGTAGATCTCTCTCCACCATCGAGGACATCTACCAAGAGACAAGCTCTCCCCACCATCGAGGACAACTGCAAAGAGCAGAGCTCTCCCCAAAATCGAGGACATCTACCAAGAGAAAACCTCTCCCCAGCATCGTGGACATCTTCCAAGAGTAGCGCTCTCCCCTCCATCGAGGACTTCATCAAGAGAAATGCTCTCCCCACCATCGAGGACATCTGCCAAAAGTAGAGCTCTCCCCATCATCGACGACATCTGCCAAGTGTAGAGCTCTCCCCACCATCGAGTACATTTGCTAAGAGTAGAGTTATCCCCACCATTGAGTACATCTACCAAGAGAAAAGCTCTCCCCACCATCGAGGACATCTGCCAATAATAAAATTCGCCGCACCATAGAGGACACTTGCCAATAATAAAGCTCTCCCCACCATCGAGGACATCTGCCAAGAGTAGACCTCTCCCCACCATCGAAGACATCGGCCAAGAGAAAAGCTCTCCCCACAATCGAGGACATCTGCCAAGAGTAGAGCTCTCCCCACCATCGTGGACATCTGACAAGTGTAGAACTCTCCGCACCATCGAGGACATTTATCAACAGAAATGCTCTCACCACCATCGAGATATTTGCCAAGACTAGAACTCTCCCTACGATCGAGGAAATCTGCCAAAAGTAATGATCTCCCCACCATCGAGGTCATCTACCAAGAGAAAAGCTCCCCCCACTATCCAGAACATCTGCCGAGAGAAAAGCTCTCCCCACCATCGAGGACATCTGCTAAGAGTGGAGCTCTCCCCACCATCGAGGACAACAGCCAAGAGTAGAGCTCTCCCCACCATCGAGGACATATGCCAAGAGTAGAGCTCTCCCCACCATCGAGTATATGTACCAACAGGAAAGCCCTCCACACCATCGAGGACATCTGCCAAAAGTAGAGCTCTCCCCACCATCGAAGACATCTGCCATGAGAAAAGCTCTCCCCACCATCGAGGGCATCTGCCAAGAGTTGAAATCTCCCCACCATCGAGGACATCTGCCAACAGTAGAGCTCTCTCCACCAGCGAGGACATCTACCAAGACAAATGCTCTCCCCACCATCGAGGACATCTGCCAACAGTAGAGCTCTCCCCAGCATCGAGGACATCTGCCAAGAGTAGAGCTCTCCCCACCATCAAGGACATCTACCAAGAGAAAAGCTCTCCCCACCGTCGGGGACATCTGCCAGGGGTAGAGCTCTCCCCACCATCGAGGACATCTGCCAAGAGTAGAGCTCTCCCCACCATCGAGGACATCTGCCAAGATTAGAGCTCTCCCCACCATCTAGGACATCTACCAAGTGCAGAGCTCTCCCCTCCATCGAGGACATCTACCAAGAGAAAAGCTCTCCCCACCATCGAGGAAATCTGCCAAGAGTAAAGATCTCCTTAGCATCGAGGACATCTTCCAAGAGTAGAGCTCTCCCCACCATCGAGGACTTCTCTCAAGAGAAATGCTCTTCCCACATTCGAGGACATCTGCCAATAATAGAGCTCTCCCCACAATCGCCGACATCTACCAAGAGAAAAGCTCTCCCCACCATCGAGGACATCTGCCAAAAGTAGAGCTCTCCCAACCATCCAAGACATCTGCCAAGAGAAAAGCTCTCCCCACCATCGAGGACATCCGACAATAATAGAGCTCTCCCCACCAACGAGGAAATCTACCAAGAGAACAGCTATCCCTACCATCGAGGACAACTGCCAAAAGAAGAGCTCTCCCCACCATCGAAGTCATCCGCCAAGAGAAAAGCTCTCCCAACCATCGAGGATATCTACCAAGAGAAAAGCTCTCCCCACCATCGAGGACATCTGCCAAAAGTAGAGCTCTCCCCACCATCGAAGACATCTGCCAAGAGAAAAGCCCTCCCCACCATCGAGGATATCTACAAAGAGATAAGCTCTCCGCACAATCGAGGACATCTGCCAAGAATGGAGCTCTCCCCACCATCGAGGAAATCTGCCAACAGTAGAGCTCTCTCCACCATCGAGGACATCTACCAAGAGAAAAGCTCTCCCCACCATCGAGGACAACTGCAAAGAGCAGAGCTCTCCCCAAAATCGAGGACATCTACCAAGAGAAAACCTCTCCCCAGCATCGTGGACATCTTCCAAGAGTAGCGCTCTCCCCTCCATCGAGGACTTCATCAAGAGAAATGCTCTCCCCACCATCGAGGACATCTGCCAAAAGTAGAGCTCTCCCCATCATCGAGGACATCTGCCAAGTGTAGAGCTCTCCCCACCATCGAGTACATTTGCTAAGAGTAGAGTTATCCCCACCATTGAGTACATCTACCAATAATAAAGCTCTCCCCACCATCGAGGACATCTGCCAAGAGTAGACCTCTCCCCACCATCGAAGACATCGGCCAAGAGAAAAGCTCTCCCCACAATCGAGGACATCTGCCAAGAGTAGAGCTCTCCCCACCATCGTGGACATCTGACAAGTGTAGAACTCTCCGCACCATCGAGGACATTTATCAACAGAAATGCTCTCACCACCATCGAGATATCTGCCAAGACTAGAACTCTCCCTACGATCGAGGAAATCTGCCAAAAGTAATGATCTCCCCACCATCGAGGTCATCTACCAAGAGAAAAGCTCCCCCCACTATCCAGAACATCTGCCGAGAGAAAAGCTCTCCCCACCATCGAGGACATCTGCTAAGAGTGGAGCTCTCCCCACCATCGAGGACAACAGCCAAGAGTAGAGCTCTCCCCACCATCGAGGACATATGCCAAGAGTAGAGCTCTCCCCACCATCGAGTATATGTACCAACAGGAAAGCCCTCCACACCATCGAGGACATCTGCCAAAAGTAGAGCTCTCCCCACCATCGAAGACATCTACCAAGAGATAAGCTCTCCCCACCGTCGAGGACATCTGCCAGGGGTAGAGCTCTCCCCATCATCGAGGACATCTGCCAAGAGTAGAGCTCTCCCCACCATCGTGGACATCTGCCAAGAGCAGAGCTCTCCCCACCATCGAGGACATCTGCCAATAATAGAGCTCTCCACACCATTGAGGACATCTACCAAGAGAAAAGCTCTCCCCACCATCGAGGACATCTGCCAAAAGTAGAGCTCTCCCAACCATCCAAGACATCTGCCAAGAGAAAAGCTCTCCCCACCATCGAGGACATCCGACAATAATAGAGCTCTCCCCACCAACGAGGAAATCTACCAAGAGAACAGCTATCCCTACCATCGAGGACAACTGCCAAAAGAAGAGCTCTCCCCACCATCGAAGTCATCCGCCAAGAGAAAAGCTCTCCCAACCATCGAGGATATCTACCAAGAGAAAAGCTCTCCCCACCATCGAGGACATCTGCCAAAAGTAGAGCTCTCCCCACCATCGAAGACATCTGCCAAGAGAAAAGCCCTCCCCACCATCGAGGATATCGACAAAGAGATAAGCTCTCCGCACAATCGAGGACATCTGCCAAGAATGGAGCTCTCCCCACCATCGAGGAAATCTGCCAACAGTAGATCTCTCTCCACCATCGAGGACATCTACCAAGAGACAAGCTCTCCCCACCATCGAGGACAACTGCAAAGAGCAGAGCTCTCCCCAAAATCGAGGACATCTACCAAGAGAAAACCTCTCCCCAGCATCGTGGACATCTTCCAAGAGTAGCGCTCTCCCCTCCATCGAGGACTTCATCAAGAGAAATGCTCTCCCCACCATCGAGGACATCTGCCAAAAGTAGAGCTCTCCCCATCATCGACGACATCTGCCAAGTGTAGAGCTCTCCCCACCATCGAGTACATTTGCTAAGAGTAGAGTTATCCCCACCATTGAGTACATCTACCAAGAGAAAAGCTCTCCCCACCATCGAGGACATCTGCCAATAATAAAATTCGCCGCACCATAGAGGACACTTGCCAATAATAAAGCTCTCCCCACCATCGAGGACATCTGCCAAGAGTAGACCTCTCCCCACCATCGAAGACATCGGCCAAGAGAAAAGCTCTCCCCACAATCGAGGACATCTGCCAAGAGTAGAGCTCTCCCCACCATCGTGGACATCTGACAAGTGTAGAACTCTCCGCACCATCGAGGACATTTATCAACAGAAATGCTCTCACCACCATCGAGATATTTGCCAAGACTAGAACTCTCCCTACGATCGAGGAAATCTGCCAAAAGTAATGATCTCCCCACCATCGAGGTCATCTACCAAGAGAAAAGCTCCCCCCACTATCCAGAACATCTGCCGAGAGAAAAGCTCTCCCCACCATCGAGGACATCTGCTAAGAGTGGAGCTCTCCCCACCATCGAGGACAACAGCCAAGAGTAGAGCTCTCCCCACCATCGAGGACATATGCCAAGAGTAGAGCTCTCCCCACCATCGAGTATATGTACCAACAGGAAAGCCCTCCACACCATCGAGGACATCTGCCAAAAGTAGAGCTCTCCCCACCATCGAAGACATCTGCCATGAGAAAAGCTCTCCCCACCATCGAGGGCATCTGCCAAGAGTTGAAATCTCCCCACCATCGAGGACATCTGCCAACAGTAGAGCTCTCTCCACCAGCGAGGACATCTACCAAGACAAATGCTCTCCCCACCATCGAGGACATCTGCCAACAGTAGAGCTCTCCCCAGCATCGAGGACATCTGCCAAGAGTAGAGCTCTCCCCACCATCAAGGACATCTACCAAGAGAAAAGCTCTCCCCACCGTCGGGGACATCTGCCAGGGGTAGAGCTCTCCCCACCATCGAGGACATCTGCCAAGAGTAGAGCTCTCCCCACCATCGAGGACATCTGCCAAGATTAGAGCTCTCCCCACCATCTAGGACATCTACCAAGTGCAGAGCTCTCCCCTCCATCGAGGACATCTACCAAGAGAAAAGCTCTCCCCACCATCGAGGAAATCTGCCAAGAGTAAAGATCTCCTTAGCATCGAGGACATCTTCCAAGAGTAGAGCTCTCCCCACCATCGAGGACTTCTCTCAAGAGAAATGCTCTTCCCACATTCGAGGACATCTGCCAATAATAGAGCTCTCCCCACAATCGCCGACATCTACCAAGAGAAAAGCTCTCCCCACCATCGAGGACATCTGCCAAGAGTATAGCTCTCCCCACCATCCAAGACATCTGACAAGAGAAAATCTCTCCCCACCATCGAAGACATCTACCAAGAGAAAAGCTCTCCCCACCATCGAGGACATCTGCCAACAGTACAGCTCTCCCCACCATCGAGGACATCTACCAAGAGAAAAGCTGTCCCCACCATCGAGAACATCTGCCAAGAGAACAGCTTTCCCTACCATCGAGGACATCTGCCAAGAGTAGAGCTCTCCCCACCATCGAGGACAACTGGCAAGAGCAGAGCTCTCCCCAACATCGAGGACATCTACCAAGAGAAAACCTCTCCCCACCATCGTGGACATCTTCCAAGAGAAAAGCTCATCCCACCATCGAGGACATGTACCAAGAGAAAATTTCTCCCCACCATTGAGGACATCTGCCAACAGTAGAGCTCTCCCCAGCATCGAGGACATCTGCCAAGAGTAGAGCTCTCCCCACCATCAAGGACATCTACCAAGAGAAAAGCTCTCCCCACCGTCGGGGACATCTGCCAGGGGTAGAGCTCTCCCCACCATCGAGGAAATCTGCCAAGAGTAGAGCTCTCCCCACCATCGAGGACATCTGCCAAGATTAGAGCGCTCCCTACCATCTAGGACATCTGCCAAGTGTAGAGCTCTCCCCTCCATCGAGGACATCTACCAAGAGAAAAGCTTCCCCACCATCGAGGAAATCTGCCAAGAGTAAAGATCTCCTTAGCATCGAGGAAATCTTCCAACAGTAGAGCTCTCCCTACCATCGAGGACTTCTCTCAAGAGAAATGCTCTTCCCACATTCGAGGACATCTGCCAATAATAGAGCTCTCCCCACCATCGCCGACATCTACCAAGAGAAAAGCTCTCCCCACCATCGAGGACATCTGCCAAGAGTAGAGCTCTCCCCACCATCCAGACATCTGACAAGAGAAAAGCTCTCCCCACCATCGAGGACATCTGCCAACAGTACAGCTCTCCCCACCATCGAGGACATCTACCAAGAGAAAAGCTGTCCCCACCATCGAGAACATCTGCCAAGAGAAGAGCTTTCCCTACCATCGAGGTCATCTGCCAAGAGTAGAGCTCTCCCCACCATCGAGGACAAATGGCAAGAGCAGAGCTCTCCCCAACATCGAGGACATCTACCAAGAGAAAACCCCTCCCCACCATCGTGGACATCTTCCAAGAGTAGATCGCTCCCCTCCATCGAGGACTTCATCAAGAGAAATGCTCTCCCCACCATCGAGGACATCTGCCAAAAGTGGAGCTCTCCCCATCATCGAGGACATCTGCCAAGTGTAGAGCTCTCCCCACCATCGAGGTCATCTACCAAGAGAAAAGCTCACCTCACCATCGAGGACATGTACCAAGAGAAAATTTCTCCCCACCATCGAGGACATCTGCCAAGAGTAGAGCTCTCCCCACCATCGAGGACATCTGCCAAAAGTAGAGCTCTCCCAACCATCCAAGACATCTGCCAAGAGAAAAGCTCTCCCCACCATCGAGGACGTCTGCCAAGAGTAGAACTCTCCCCACCATCGAGGACATCTGCCAATAGTAGAGCTCACCCCACCATCGAGGACATCTGCCAAGAGTACAGGTCTCCCCACCATCGAGGACATCTTTCAAGAGTAGAGTTCTCCGCATCATCGAGGACATCTGCTAAGAGCAGAGCTTTCCCGACCACTGAGGACATCAGCCCAGAGCAGAGCTCTCCCCACCATCGAGGACATCTGCCAAGAGTAGAGCTCTCCCCACCATCGAGGACATCTACCAAGAGAAAAGTTCTCCCCACCATCGCGGACATCTGCCAAGTGTAGAGCTCTCCCCACCATCGAAGACATCTGTTAAGAGTAGAGCTATCCCCACCATCGAGTACATCTACCAAGAGAAAAGCTCTCCCCACCATCGAGGATATCTGCCAACAGTCGAGCTCCCTCCACCATCGGGGACATCTACCAAGAGAAAAGCTCTGCCCACCATCGAGGACATCTGCCAAGAGCAGAGCTCTCCCCACCATCGAGTACATCTACCAAGAGAAAAGCTGTCCCCACCATCGAGGACATCTTCCAAGAGAAAAGATCTCCCCACTATGATGGCCATCTGCCAAGAGTAGAGCTCTCCCCAGCAACGAGAACATCTGCCAAGAGAAAAGCAATCCCCACCATCGAGGACATCTGCCAGGAGAAAAGTTCTCCACACCATCGAGGACATCTGACAAGAGTAGAGCACTCCCCACCATCGACGAGATCTACCAGGAGAAAAGCTCTCCCACCATCGCGGACATCTGCCAAGTGTAGTGCTCTCCCCACCATCGAGGATATCTGACAATAATAAACCTCTCCCCTCCATCGAGGACATCCACCAAGCGAAATTCTCTCCCCACCATCGAGGAAATCTGCCAAGAGTAGACCTCTCCCCACCATCGAAGACATCCGTCAAGCAAAAAGCTCTCCTCACCATCGAGGAAAGCTGCCAAGAGTAAAGCTCTCCGCACCATCGAGGACATCTGCCAAGAGTAGAGCTCTCCCCACCATCGAGGACATCTAACAAGAGAAAAGCTCTCCCCACCATCGAGGACATCTGCCACGAATAGAGCACTGCCCACCATATAAGAAATCTGCCAAGAGAAAAGCTCTCCCCACCATCGAGGACATCTACCAAGAGAAAAGCTATCCCCACCATCGAGGACATCTGCCAAAAGTAGAGCTCTCCCCAAAATCGAAGTCATCTGCCAAGAGAACAGCTCTCCCCACCATCGAGGACATCTGCCATGAGTGGAGCTTTCCCCACAATCGAGGACATCTGCCAAGAGTAGAGCTCTCCCTACCATCGAGGACATCTGCCAAGAGCAGAGCTCTCCCCACCATCGAGGACAGCTACTAAGAGAAAAGCTCTCCCCACCACTGAGGACATCTGCGAAAAGTAGAGCTCTACCCACCATCGAAGACACCTGCCAAGAGAAAAGCTCTCCCGCCATCGAGGATATCTACCAAGAGAAAAGCTCTCCACACCATCGAGGACATCTGCCAAGAATGGAGCTCTCCCCACCATCGAGGACATCTGCCAACAGTAGATCTCTCTCCACCATCGAGGACATCTACCAAGAGAAAAGCTCTCCCCACCATAGAGGTCATCTGCCAAGAGTAGAGGTCTCCCCACCATCGAAGACACCTGCCAAGAGTAAAGCTCTCCCTGCCATCGAGGATATCTACCAAGAGAAAACCTCTCCACACCATCGAGCACATCTGCCAAGAATGGAGCTCTCCCCAACATAGAGGACATCTACCAAGAGAAATGCTCTCCCCACCATCGAGGACATCTGTCAAAAGAAAAGCATTCCCCACCATCGAGGACATGTAGCAAGAGAAACTTTCTCCCCTCCATCGAGGACATCTGCCAACAGTAGAGCTCTCCCCACCATCGAAGACATCTGCCAAGAGATAAGCTCTCCCCACCATCGAGGACATCTGCCAAAAGTAGAGATCTCCCCATCATCGAGGACATTTGCCAAGAGCAGAGCTTTTTCCACAACTGAGGACATCAGCCCAAAGTAGAGCTCTCCCCACCATCGAGGACATCTGCCAATAATAAAGCTCTCCGCACCATCGAGTGCACGTGCCAATAATAAAGCTCTCCCCACCATCGAGGATATCCACCAAGCGAAAAGCTCTCCCCACCATCGAGGACATCTGCCAAGAGTAGACCTCTCACCACCATCGAAGTCATCGGCCAAGAGAAAAGCTCTCCCCACCATCGAGGACAGCTGCCGAGAGTAGAGCTCTCCCCACCATCGAGGACATCTGCCAAGAGTAAAGCTCTCTCCACCATCGAGGATATCTACCAAGAGAAAAGCTCTCCCCAACGTCGAGGACATCTGCCAAGAGTAGAGCTCTCCCCACCATCGTGGACATCTAACAAGTGTAGAACTCTCCGCACCATCGAGGACATTTACCAACAGAAAAGCTCTCACCACCATCGAAGATATCTGCCAAGAGTAGAGCTCTCCCCACGATCGAGGAAATCTGCCATGAGTAATGCTCTCCCCACCATCGAGGTCATCTACCAAGAGAAAAGCTCCTCCCTCCATCGAGATCATCTGCCCAGAGAAAAGCTCTCCCCACCATTGAAGACATCTGCCAAGAATAGAGCACATCCCACCATCAAGGAAATCTGCCAAGAGGAAAGAACTCCCCACCATCGAGGACATCTACCAAGAGAAAAGCTCTCTCCTCAATCAAGGACATCTCCCAAAAGTAGAACTCTCCCCACCATCGAGGACATCTGCCAAGAGTAGAGCTCTCCCCACCATCGAGGACATCTGCTAAGAGTAGAGCTCTCCCCACCATCGAGGATATCTACCAAGAGAAAAGCTCCCCCCACCATCGAGGACATCTGCCAAGAGTAGAGTATTCCCCACCACCGAGGACATCTGCCAAGAATAGAGCTCTCCCCACCATCGAGGACATCTACCAAGAGAAACGCTCTCCCCACCATCGAGGACATCTACCAAGAGAATAGCTCTCCCCACCATCGAGGACATGGGCCCAGAGTACAGCTCTCCCCAACATCGACGACATCTGCCAAGGGTAGAGCTCTCCCCACCATCGAGGAGATCTGCCAAGAGAAAAGCTCTCCACACCATCGAGGACATCTGCCAAGAATGGAGCTCTCCCCACCATCGAGGACATCTACCAAGAGAAAAGCTCTCCCCAGCATCGAAGACATCTTCCAAGAGTAGAGCACTCCCCTCCATCGAGGACTTCTCTCAAGAGAAATGCTCTCCCCACCATCGAGGACATCTGCCAAAAGAAAAGCATTCCCCACCATCGAGGACATCTGCCAAGAGTAGAGCTCTCCCCACCATCGAGGTCATCTACCAAGAGAAAAGCTCACCCCACCATCGAGGACATGTACCAAGAGAAAATTTCTCCCCACCATCGAGGACATCTGCCAACAGTAGAGCTCTCCCCAGCATCGAGGACATCTGCCAAGAGTAGAGCTCTCCCCACCATCAAGGACATCTACCAAGAGAAAAGCTCTCCCCACCGTCGAGGACATCTGCCAGGGGTAGAGCTCTCCCCACCATCGAGGACATCTGCCAAGAGTAGAGCTCTACCCACCATCGTGGACATCTGCCAAGAGCAGAGCTCTCCCCACCATCGAGGACATCTGCCAATAATAGAGCTCTCCACACCATTGAGGACATCTACCAAGAGAAAAGCTCTCCCCACCACCGAGGACATCTGCCAAAAGTAGAGCTCTCTCAACCATCCAAGACATCTGCCAAGAGAAAAGCTCTCCCCACCATCGAGGACATCCGACAATAATAGAGCTCTCCCCACCAACGAGGAAATCTACCAAGAGAACAGCTATCCCTACCATCGAGGACAACTGCCAAAAGAAGAGCTCTCCCCACCATCAATGTCATCTGCCAAGAGAAAAGCTCTCCCCACCATCGAGGATATCTACCAAGAGAAAAGCTCTCCCCACCATTGAGGACATCTGCCAAAGTAGAGCTCTCCCCATCATCGAGGACATCTGCCAAGTGTAGAGCTCTCCCCACCATCGAGTACATTTGCTAAGAGTAGAGTTGTCCCCACCATTGAGTACATCTACCAAGAGAAAAGCTCTCCCCACCATCGAGGACATCTGCCAATAATAAAAATCTCCGCACCATAGAAGACACTTGCCAATAATAAAGCTCTCCCCACCATCGAGGATATCCAGCAAGCGAAAAGCTCTCCCCACCATCGAGGACATCTGCCAAGAGTAGACCTCTCCCCACCATCGAAGACATCGGCCAAGAGAAAAGCTCTCCCCACAATCGAGGACATCTGCCAAGAGTAGAGCTCTCCCCACCATCGTGGACATCTGACAAGTGTAGAACTCTCCGCACCATCGAGGACATTTATCAACAGAAATGCTCTCACCACCATCGAGATATCTGCCAAGAGTAGAACTCTCCCTACGATCGAGGAAATCTGCCAAAAGTAATGCTCTCCCCACCATCGAGGTCATCTACCAAGAGAAAAGCTCCCCCCTCTATCCAGAACATCTGCCAAGAGAAAACTCTCCCCACCATCGAGGACATCTGCTAAGAGTGGAGCTCTCCCCACCATCGAGGACAACAGCCAAGTGTAGAGCTCTCCCCACCATCGAGGACATCTGCCAAGAGTAGAGCTCTCCCCACCATCGAAGACATCTGCCATGAGAAAAGCTCTCCCCACCATCGAGGGCATATGCCAAGAGTGGAAATCTCCCCACCATCGAGGACATCTGCCAAGAGTAGAGCTCTCCCCACCATCAAGGACATCTACCAAGAGAAAAGCTCTCCCCACCGTCGGGGACATCTGCCAGGGGTAGAGCTCTCCCCACCATCGAGGACATCTGCCAAGAGTAGAGCTCTCCCCACCATCGAGGACATCTGCCAAGATTAGAGCTCTCCCCACCATCTAGGACATCTGCCAAGTGTAGAGCTCTCCCCTCCATCGAGGACATCTACCAAAAGAAAAGCTCTCCCCACCATCGAGGAAATCTGCCAAGAGTAAAGATCTCCTTAGCATCGAGGACATCTTCCAAGAGTAGAGCTCTCCCCACCATCGAGGACATCTCTCAAGAGAAATGCTCTTCCCACATTCGAGGACATCTGCCAATAATAGAGCTCTCCCCACCATCGCCGACATCTACCAAGAGAAAAGCTCTCCCCACCATCGAGGACATCTGCCAAGAGTAGAGCTCTCCACACCATCCAAGACATCTGACAAGAGAAAAGCTCTCCCCGCCATCGAGGACATCTGCCAAGAGTAGAGCTCTCCCCACCATCGAGGACAACTGCCAAGAGCAGAGCTCTCCCCAACATCGAGGACATCTACCAAGAGAAAACCTCTCCCCACCATCGTGGACATCTTCCAACAGTGCAGCTCTCCCCACCATCGAGGACATCTACAAAGAGAAAAGCTGTCCCCACCATCGAGAACATCTGCCAAGAGAAGAGCTTTCCCTACCATCGAGGACATCTGCCAAGAGTAGAGCTCTCCCCACCATCGAGGACATCTGCCAAGAGTAGAGCTCTCCCCACCATCGAGGACATCTGCTAAGAGTAGAGCTCTCCCCACCATCGAGGATATCTACCAAGAGAAAAGCTCCCCCCACCATCGAGGACATCTGCCAAGAGTAGAGTATTCCCCACCACCGAGGACATCTGCCAAGAATAGAGCTCTCCCACCATCGAGGACATCTACCAAGAGAAAGGCTCTCCCCACCATCGAGGACATCTACCAAGAGAATAGCCCTCCCCACCATCGAGGACATGGGCCCAGAGTGGAGCTCTCCCCAACATCGACGACATCTGCTAAGAGTGGAGCTCTCCCCACCATCGAGGACAACTGCCAAGAGTAGAGCTCTCCCCACCATCGAGGTCATCTGCCAAGAGTAGAGCTCTCCCCACCATCGAGTATATGTACCAAGAGGAAAGCTCTCCACACCATCGAGGACATCTTCCAAAAGTAGAGCTCTACCCACCATCGAAGACATCTGCCATGAGAAAAGCTCTCCCCACCATCGAGGGCATCTGCCAAGAGTGGAGTTCTCCCCACCATCGAGGACATCTGCCAACAGTAGAGCTCTCCCCACCATCGAGGACATTTACCAAGAGAAAAGCTGTCCCCACCATCGAGAACATCTGCCAAGAGAAGAGCTTTCCCTACCATCGCGGACATCTGCCAATAGTAGAGCTCTCCCCACCATCGAGGACAACTGCCAAGAGCAGATCTCTCCCCAAATCTAGGACATCTACCAAGATAAAACCTCTCCCCACCATCGTGGACATCTTCCAAGAGAAGAGCGCTCCCCTCCATCGAGGACTTCATCAAGAGATATGCTCTCCCCACCATCGAGGACATCTGCCAAAAGTAGAGCTCTCCCCATCATCGAGAACATCTGCCAAGTGTAGAGCTCTCCCCACCATCGAGTACATTTGCTAAGAGTAGAATTATCCCCACCATTGAGTACATCTACAAAGAGAAAAGCTCTCCCCACCATCGAGGACATCTGCCAATAATAAAAATCTCCGCACCATAGAGGATACCTGCCAATAATAAAGCTCTCCCCACCATCGAGGATATCCACCAAGCGAATAGCTCTCCCCACCGTCGAGGACATCTGCCAAGAGTAGACCTCTCCCCACCATCGAAGACATCGGCCAAGAGAAAAGCTCTCCCCACAATCGAGGACATCTGCCAAGAGTAGAGCTCTCCCCACCATCGTGGACATCTGACAAGTGTAGAACTCTCCGCACCATCGAGGACATTTATCAACAGAAAAGTTCTCCCCACCATCGAGGACATCTGCCAACAGTAGAGCTCTCTCCACCATCGAGGACATCTGCCAAGATTAGAGCTCTCCCCACCATCTAGGACATCTGCCAAGTGTAGAGCTCTCCCCTCCATCGAGGACATCTACCAAGAGAAAAGCTCTCCCCACCATCGAGGAAATCTGCCAAGAGTAAAGATCTCCTTAGCATCGAGGACATCTTCCAAGAGTAGAGCTCTCCCCACCATCGAGGACTTCTCTCAAGAGAAATGCTCTTCCCACATTCGAGGACATCTGCCAATAATAGAGCTCTCCCCACCATCGCCGACATCTACCAAGAGAAAAGCTCTCCCCACCATCGAGGACATCTGCCAAGAGTAGAGCTCTCCCCACCATCCAAACCATCTGACAAGAGAAAATCTCTCCCCACCATCGAAGACATCTACCAAGAGAAAAGCTCTCCCCGCCATCGAGGACATCTGCCAACAGTACAGCTCTCCCCACCATCGAGGACATCTACCAAGAGAAAAGCTGTCCCCACCATCGAGAACATCTGCCAAGAGAAGAGCTTTCCCTACCATCGAGGACATCTGCCAAGAGTAGAGCTCTCCCCACCATCGAGGACAACTGGCAAGAGCAGAGCTCTCCCCAACATCGAGGACATCTACCAAGAGAAAACCTCTCCCCACCATCGTGGACATCTTCCAAGAGAAAAGCTCATCCCACCATCGAGGACATGTACCAAGAGAAAATTTCTCCCCACCATTGAGGACATCTGCCAACAGTAGAGCTCTCCCCAGCATCGAGGACATCTGCCAAGAGTAGAGCTCTCCCCACCATCAAGGACATCTACCAAGAGAAAAGCTCTCCCCACCGTCGGGGACATCTGCCAGGGGTAGAGCTCTCCCCACCATCGAGGAAATCTGCCAAGAGTAGAGCTCTCCCCACCATCGAGGACATCTGCCAAGATTAGAGCGCTCCCTACCATCTAGGACATCTGCCAAGTGTAGAGCTCTCCCCTCCATCGAGGACATCTACCAAGAGAAAAGCTCTCCCCACCATCGAGGAAATCTGCCAAGAGTAAAGATCTCCTTAGCATCGAGGAAATCTTCCAACAGTAGAGCTCTCCCTACCATCGAGGACTTCTCTCAAGAGAAATGCTCTTCCCACATTCGAGGACATCTGCCAATAATAGAGCTCTCCCCACCATCGCCGACATCTACCAAGAGAAAAGCTCTCCCCACCATCGAGGACATCTGCCAAGAGTAGAGCTCTCCCCACCATCCAAGACATCTGACAAGAGAAAAGCTCTCCCCACCATCGAGGACATCTGCCAACAGTATAGCTCTCCCCACCATCGAGGACATCTACCAAGAGAAAAGCTGTCCCCACCATCGAGAACATCTGCCAAGAGAAGAGCTTTCCCTACCATCGAGGTCATCTGCCAAGAGTAGAGCTCTCCCCACCATCGAGGACAAATGGCAAGAGCAGAGCTCTCCCCAACATCGAGGACATCTACCAAGAGAAAACCTCTCCCCACCATCGTGGACATCTTCCAAGAGTAGATCGCTCCCCTCCATCGAGGACTTCATCAAGAGAAATGCTCTCCCCACCATCGAGGACATCTGCCAAAAGTGGAGCTCTCCCCATCATCGAGGACATCTGCCAAGTGTAGAGCTCTCCCCACCATCGAGGTCATCTACCAAGAGAAAAGCTCACCCCACCATCGAGGATATGTACCAAGAGAAAATTTCTCCCCACGATCGAGGACATCTGCCAAGAGTAGAGCTCTCCCCACCATCGAGGACATCTGCCAAAAGTAGAGCTCTCCCAACCATCCAAGACATCTGCCAAGAGAAAAGCTCTCCCCACCATCGAGGACGTCTGCCAATAGTAGAGCTCACCCCACCATCGAGGACATCTGCCAAGAGTACAGGTCTCCCCACCATCGAGGACATCTTTCAAGAGTAGAGTTCTCCGCATCATCGAGGACATCTGCTAAGAGCAGAGCTTTCCCGACCACTGAGGACATCAGCCCAGAGCAGAGCTCTCCCCACCATCGAGGACATCTGCCAAGAGTAGAGCTTTCCCTACAATCGCGGACATCTGCCAATAGTAGAGCTCTCCCCACCATCGAGGACAACTGCCAAGAGCAGATCTCTCCCCAAATCTAGGACATCTACCAAGATAAAACCTCTCCCCACCATCGTGGACATCTTCCAAGAGTAGAGCGCTCCCCTCCATCGAGGACTTCATCAAGAGAAATGCTCTCCCCACCATCGAGGACATCTGCCAAAAGTAGAGCTCTCCCCATCATCGAGAACATCTGCCAAGTGTAGAGCTCTCCCCACCATCGAGTACATTTGCTAAGAGTAGAATTATCCCCACCATTGAGTACATCTACAAAGAGAAAAGCTCTCCCCACCATCGAGGACATCTGCCAATAATAAAAATCTCCGCACCATAGAGGATACCTGCCAATAATAAAGCTCTCCCCACCATCGAGGATATCCACCAAGCGAATAGCTCTCCCCACCGTCGAGGACATCTGCCAAGAGTAGACCTCTCCCCACCATCGAAGACATCGGCCAAGAGAAAAGCTCTCCCCACAATCGAGGACATCTGCCAAGAGTAGAGCTCTCCCCACCATCGTGGACATCTGACAAGTGTAGAACTCTCCGCACCATCGAGGACATTTATCAACAGAAAAGTTCTCCCCACCATCGAGGACATCTGCCAACAGTAGAGCTCTCTCCACCATCGAGGACATCTGCCAAGATTAGAGCTCTCCCCACCATCTAGGACATCTGCCAAGTGTAGAGCTCTCCCCTCCATCGAGGACATCTACCAAGAGAAAAGCTCTCCCCACCATCGAGGAAATCTGCCAAGAGTAAAGATCTCCTTAGCATCGAGGACATCTTCCAAGAGTAGAGCTCTCCCCACCATCGAGAACTTCTCTCAAGAGAAATGCTCTTCCCACATTCGAGGACATCTGCCAATAATAGAGCTCTCCCCCACCATCGCCGACATCTACCAAGAGAAAAGCTCTCCCCACCATCGAGGACATCTGCCAAGAGTAGAGCTCTCCCCACCATCCAAACCATCTGACAAGAGAAAATCTCTCCCCACCATCGAAGACATCTACCAAGAGAAAAGCTCTCCCCGCCATCGAGGACATCTGCCAACAGTACAGCTCTCCCCACCATCGAGGACATCTACCAAGAGAAAAGCTGTCCCCACCATCGAGAACATCTGCCAAGAGAAGAGCTTTCCCTACCATCGAGGACATCTGCCAAGAGTAGAGCTCTCCCCACCATCGAGGACAACTGGCAAGAGCAGAGCTCTCCCCAACATCGAGGACATCTACCAAGAGAAAACCTCTCCCCACCATCGTGGACATCTTCCAAGAGAAAAGCTCATCCCACCATCGAGGACATGTACCAAGAGAAAATTTCTCCCCACCATTGAGGACATCTGCCAACAGTAGAGCTCTCCTCAGCATCGAGGACATCTGCCAAGAGTAGAGCTCTCCCCACCATCAAGGACATCTACCAAGAGAAAAGCTCTCCCCACCGTCGGGGACATCTGCCAGGGGTAGAGCTCTCCCCACCATCGAGGAAATCTGCCAAGAGTAGAGCTCTCCCCACCATCGAGGACATCTGCCAAGATTAGAGCGCTCCCTACCATCTAGGACATCTGCCAAGTGTAGAGCTCTCCCCTCCATCGAGGACATCTACCAAGAGAAAAGCTCTCCCCACCATCGAGGAAATCTGCCAAGAGTAAAGATCTCCTTAGCATCGAGGAAATCTTCCAACAGTAGAGCTCTCCCTACCATCGAGGACTTCTCTCAAGAGAAATGCTCTTCCCACATTCGAGGACATCTGCCAATAATAGAGCTCTCCCCACCATCGCCGACATCTACCAAGAGAAAAGCTCTCCCCACCATCGAGGACATCTGCCAAGAGTAGAGCTCTCCCCACCATCCAAGACATCTGACAAGAGAAAAGCTCTCCCCACCATCGAGGACATCTGCCAACAGTATAGCTCTCCACACCATCGAGGACATCTACCAAGAGAAAAGCTGTCCCCACCATCGAGAACATCTCCCAAGAGAAGAGCTTTCCCTACCATCGAGGTCATCTGCCAAGAGTAGAGCTCTCCCCACCATCGAGGACAAATGGCAAGAGCAGAGCTCTCCCCAACATCGAGGACATCTACCAAGAGAAAACCTCTCCCCACCATCGTGGACATCTTCCAAGAGTAGATCGCTCCCCTCCATCGAGGACTTCATCAAGAGAAATGCTCTCCCCACCATCGAGGACATCTGCCAAAAGTGGAGCTCTCCCCATCATCGAGGACATCTGCCAAGTGTAGAGCTCTCCCCACCATCGAGGTCATCTACCAAGAGAAAAGCTCACCCCACCATCGAGGATATGTACCAAGAGAAAATTTCTCCCCACCATCGAGGACATCTGCCAAGAGTAGAGCTCTCCCCACCATCGAGGACATCTGCCAAAAGTAGAGCTCTCCCAACCATCCAAGACATCTGCCAAGAGAAAAGCTCTCCCCACCATCGAGGACGTCTGCCAATAGTAGAGCTCACCCCACCATCGAGGACATCTGCCAAGAGTACAGGTCTCCCCACCATCGAGGACATCTTTCAAGAGTAGAGTTCTCCGCATCATCGAGGACATCTGCTAAGAGCAGAGCTTTCCCGACCACTGAGGACATCAGCCCAGAGCAGAGCTCTCCCCACCATCGAGGACATCTGCCAAGAGTAGAGCTCTCCCCACCATCGAGGACATCTACCAAGAGAAAAGTTCTCCCCACCATCGCGGACATCTGCCAAGTGTAGAGCTCTCCCCACCATCGAAGACATCTGTTAAGAGTAGAGCTATCCCCACCATCGAGTACATCTACCAAGAGAAAAGCTCTCCCCACCATCGAGGATATCTGCCAACAGTCGAGCTCCCTCCACCATCGGGGACATCTACCAAGAGAAAAGCTCTGCCCACCATCGAGGACATCTGCCAAGATTAGAGTTCTCCCCACCATCGAGGACATCTGCCAAGAGCAGAGCTCTCCCCACCATCGAGTACATCTACCAAGAGAAAAGCTGTCCCCACCATCGAGGACATCTTCCAAGAGAAAAGATCTCCCCACAATGATGGACATCTGCCAAGAGTAGAGCTCTCCCCAGCAACGAGAACATCTGCCAAGAGAAAAGCAATCCCCACCATCGAGGACATCTGCCAGGAGAAAAGTTCTCCACACCATCGAGGACATCTGACAAGAGTAGAGCACTCCCCACCATCGACGAGATCTACCAGGAGAAAAGCTCTCCCCACCATCGCGGACATCTGCCAAGTGTAGTGCTCTCCCCACCATCGAGGATATCTGACAATAATAAACCTCTCCCCTCCATCGAGGACATCCACCAAGCGAAATTCTCTCCCCACCATCGAGGAAATCTGCCAAGAGTAGACCTCTCCCCACCATCGAAGACATCCGTCAAGCAAAAAGCTCTCCCCACCATCGAGGAAAGCTGCCAAGAGTAAAGCTCTCCGCACCATCGAGGACATCTGCCAAGAGTAGAGCTCTCCCCACCATCGAGGACATCTAACAAGAGAAAAGCTCTCCCCACCATCGAGGACATCTACCAAGAGAAAAGCTATCCCCACCATCGAGGACATCTGCCAAAAGTAGAGCTCTCCCCAAAATCGAAGTCATCTGCCAAGAGAACAGCTCTCCCCACCATCGAGGACATCTGCCATGAGTGGAGCTTTCCCCACAATCGAGGACATCTGCCAAGAGTAGAGCTCTCCCTACCATCGAGGACATCTGCCAAGAGCAGAGCTCTCCCCACCATCGAGGACAGCTACTAAGAGAAAAGCTCTCCCCACCACTGAGGACATCTGCGAAAAGTAGAGCTCTACCCACCATCGAAGACACCTGCCAAGAGAAAAGCTCTCCCCGCCATCGAGGATATCTACCAAGAGAAAAGCTCTCCACACCATCGAGGACATCTGCCAAGAATGGAGCTCTCCCCACCATCGAGGACATCTGCCAACAGTAGATCTCTCTCCACCATCGAGGACATCTACCAAGAGAAAAGCTCTCCCCACCATAGAGGACATCTGCCAAGAGTAGAGGTCTCCCCACCATCGAAGACACCTGCCAAGAGTAAAGCTCTCCCTGCCATCGAGGATATCTACCAAGAGAAAACCTCTCCACACCATCGAGCACATCTGCCAAGAATGGAGCTCTCCCCACCATCGAGGACATCTACCAAGAGAAATGCTCTCCCCACCATCGAGGACATCTGTCAAAAGAAAAGCATTCCCCACCATCGAGGACATGTAGCAAGAGAAACTTTCTCCCCACCATCGAGGACATCTGCCAACAGTAGAGCTCTCCCCACCATCGAAGACATCTGCCAAGAGATAAGCTCTCCCCACCATCGAGGACATCTGCCAAGAGATAAGCTCTCCCCACCATCGAGGACATCTGCCAAAAGTAGAGATCTCCCCATCATCGAGGACATCTGCCAAGAGCAGAGCTTTTTCCACAACTGAGGACATCAGCCCAAAGTAGAGCTCTCCCCACCATCGAGGACATCTGCCAATAATAAAGCTCTCCGCACCATCGAGTGCACGTGCCAATAATAAAGCTCTCCCCACCATCGAGGATATCCACCAAGCGAAAAGCTCTCCCCACCATCGAGGACATCTGCCAAGAGTAGACCTCTCACCACCATCGAAGTCATCGGCCAAGAGAAAAGCTCTCCCCACCATCGAGGACAGCTGCCGAGAGTAGAGCTCTCCCCACCATCGAGGACATCTGCCAAGAGTAAAGCTCTCTCCACCATCGAGGATATCTACCAAGAGAAAAGCTCTCCCCAACGTCGAGGACATCTGCCAAGAGTAGAGCTCTCCCCACCATCGTGGACATCTAACAAGTGTAGAACTCTCCGCACCATCGAGCACATTTACCAACAGAAAAGCTCTCACCACCATCGAAGATATCTGCCAAGAGTAGAGCTCTCCCCACGATCGAGGAAATCTGCCATGAGTAATGCTCTCCCCACCATCGAGGTCATCTACCAAGAGAAAAGCTCCTCCCTCCATCGAGATCATCTGCCCAGAGAAAAGCTCTCCCCACCATTGAAGACATCTGCCAAGAATAGAGCACATCCCACCATCAAGGAAATCTGCCAAGAGGAAAGAACTCCCCACCATCGAGGACATCTACCAAGAGAAAAGCTCTCTCCTCAATCAAGGACATCTGCCAAAAGTAGAACTCTCCCCACCATCCAGGACATCTGCCAAGAGTAGAGCTCTCCCCACCATCGAGGACATCTGCTAAGAGTAGAGCTCTCCCCACCATCGAGGATATCTACCAAGAGAAAAGCTCCCCCCACCATCGAGGACATCTGCCAAGAGTAGAGTATTCCCCACCACCGAGGACATCTACCAAGAGAATAGCTCTCCCCACCATCGAGGACATGGGCCCAGAGTACAGCTCTCCCCAACATCGACGACATCTGCCAAGGGTAGAGCTCTCCCCACCATCGAGGAGATCTGCCAAGAGAAAAGCTCTCCACACCATCGAGGACATCTGCCAAGAATGGAGCTCTCCCCACCATCGAGGACATCTACCAAGAGAAAAGCTCTCCCCAGCATCGAAGACATCTTCCAAGAGTAGAGCACTCCCCTCCATCGAGGACTTCTCTCAAGAGAAATGCTCTCCCCACCATCGAGGACATCTGCCAAAAGAAAAGCATTCCCCACCATCGAGGACATCTGCCAAGAGTAGAGCTCTCCCCACCACCGAGGTCATCTACCAAGAGAAAAGCTCACCCCACTATCGAGGACATGTACGAAGAGAAAATTTCTCCCCACCATCGAGGACATCTGCCAACAGTAGAGCTCTCCCCAGCATCGAGGACATCTGCCAAGAGTAGAGCTCTCCCCACCATCAAGGACATCTACCAAGAGAAAAGCTCTCCCCACCGTCGAGGACATCTGCCAGGGGTAGAGCTCTCCCCACCATCGAGGACATCTGCCAAGAGTAGAGCTCTACCCACCATCGTGGACATCTGCCAAGAGCAGAGCTCTCCCCACCATCGAGGACATCTGCCAATAATAGAGCTCTCCACACCATTGAGGACATCTACCAAGAGAAAAGCTCTCCCCACCACCGAGGACATCTGCCAAAAGTAGAGCTCTCTCAACCATCCAAGACATCTGCCAAGAGAAAAGCTCTCCCCACCATCGAGGACATCCGACAATAATAGAGCTCTCCCCACCAACGAGGAAATCTACCAAGAGAACAGCTATCCCTACCATCGAGGACAACTGCCAAAAGAAGAGCTCTCCCCACCATCGAAGTCATCTGCCAAGAGAAAAGCTCTCCCCACCATCGAGGATATCTACCAAGAGAAAAGCTCTCCCCACCATCGAGGACATCTGCCAAAAGTAGAGCTCTCCCCATCATCGAGGACATCTGCCAAGTGTAGAGCTCTCCCCACCATCGAGTACATTTGCTAAGAGTAGAGTTGTCCCCACCATTGAGTACATCTACCAAGAGAAAAGCTCTCCCCACCATCGAGGACATCTGCCAATAATAAAAATCTCCGCACCATAGAAGACACTTGCCAATAATAAAGCTCTCCCCACCATCGAGGATATCCAGCAAGCGAAAAGCTCTCCCCACAATCGTGGACATCTGACAAGTGTAGAACTCTCCGCACCATCGAGGACATTTATCAACAGAAATGCTCTCACCACCATCGAGATATCTGCCAAGAGTAGAACTCTCCCTACGATCGAGGAAATCTGCCAAAAGTAATGCTCTCCCCACCATCGAGGTCATCTACCAAGAGAAAAGCTCCCCCCTCTATCCAGAACATCTGCCAAGAGAAAACTCTCCCCACCATCGAGGACATCTGCTAAGAGTGGAGCTCTCCCCACCATCGAGGACAACAGCCAAGTGTAGAGCTCTCCCCACCATCGAGGACATCTGCCAAGAGTAGAGCTCTCCCCACCATCGAAGACATCTGCCATGAGAAAAGCTCTCCCCACCATCGAGGGCATATGCCAAGAGTGGAAATCTCCCCACCATCGAGGACATCTGCCAACAGTAGAGCTCTCTCCACCATCAAGGACATCTACCAAGACAAATGCTCTCCCCACCATCGAGGACATCTGCCAAAAGAAAAGCATTCCCCACCATCGAGGACATGTACCAAGAGAAACTTTCTCCCCACCATCGAGGACATCTGCCAACAGTAGAGCTCTCCCCAGCATCGAGGACATCTGCCAAGAGTAGAGCTCTCCCCACCATCAAGGACATCTACCAAGAGAAAAGCTCTCCCCACCGTCGGGGACATCTGCCAGGGGTAGAGCTCTCCCCACCATCGAGGACATCTGCCAAGAGTAGAGCTCTCCCCACCATCGAGGACATCTGCCAAGATTAGAGCTCTCCCCACCATCTAGGACATCTGCCAAGTGTAGAGCTCTCCCCTCCATCGAGGACATCTACCAAAAGAAAAGCTCTCCCCACCATCGAGGAAATCTGCCAAGAGTAAAGATCTCCTTAGCATCGAGGACATCTTCCAAGAGTAGAGCTCTCCCCACCATCGAGGACATCTCTCAAGAGAAATGCTCTTCCCACATTCGAGGACATCTGCCAATAATAGAGCTCTCCCCACCATCGCCGACATCTACCAAGAGAAAAGCTCTCCCCACCATCGAGGACATCTGCCAAGAGTAGAGCTCTCCACACCATCCAAGACATCTGACAAGAGAAAAGCTCTCCCCGCCATCGAAGACATCTACCAAGAGAAAAGCTCTCCCCACCATCGAGGATATCTGCCAACAGTACAGCTCTCCCCACCATCGAGGACATCTACCAAGAGAAAAGCTGTCCCCACCATCGAGAACATCCGCCAAGAGAAGAGCTTTCCCTACCATCGAGGTCATCTGCCAAGAGTAGAGCTCTCCCCACCATCGAGGACATCTGCCAAGAGTAGAGCTCTCCCCACCATCGAGGACATCTGCTAAGAGTAGAGCTCTCCCCACCATCGAGGATATCTACCAAGAGAAAAGCTCCCCCCACCATCGAGGACATCTGCCAAGAGTAGAGTATTCCCCACCACCGAGGACATCTGCCAAGAATAGAGCTCTCCCCACCATCGAGGACATCTACCAAGAGAAAGGCTCTCCCCACCATCGAGGACATCTACCAAGAGAATAGCTCTCCCCACCATCGAGGACATGGGCCCAGAGTGGAGCTCTCCCCAACATCGACGACATCTGCCAAGGGTAGAGCTCTCCCCACCATCGAGGAGATCTGCCAAGAGAAAAGCTCTCCACACCATCGAGGACATCTGCCAAGAATGGAGCTCTCCCCACCATCGAGGACATCTGCCAAGAGTGGAAGTCTCCCCACAATCCTGGACATCTGCCAAGAGAAAAGCTCTCCCCAGCATCGAAGACATCTTCGAAGAGTAGAGCACTCCCCTCCATCGAGGACTTCTCTCAACAGATATGCTCTCCCCACCATCGAGGAAATCTGACAAAAGAAAAGCATTCCCCACCATCGAGGACATCTGCCAAGAATGGAGCTCTCCCCACCATCGAGGACATCTACCAAGAGAAAAGCTCTCCCCAGCATCGAAAACATCTTCCAAGAGTAGAGCACTCCCCTCCATCACGGACTTCTCTCAAGAGAAATGCTCTCCCCACCATCGAGGACATCTGCCAAAAGAAAAGCATTCCCCACCATCGAGGACATCTGCCAAGAGTAGAGCTCTCCCCACCATCGAGGTCATCTACCAAGAGAAAAGCTCACCCCACCATCGAGGACATGTATCAAGAGAAAATTTCTCCCCACCATCGAGGACATCTGCCAACAGTAGAGCTCTCCCCAGCATCGAGGACATCTGCCAAGAGTAGAGCTCTCCCCACCATCAAGGACATCTACCAAGAGAAAAGTTCTCCCCACCGTCGAGGACATCTGCCAGGGGTAGAGCTCTCCCCTCCATCGAGGACATCTGCCAAGAGTAGAGCTCTCCCCACCATCGTGGACATCTGCCAAGAGCAGAGCTCTCACCACCATCGAGGACATCTGCCAATAATAGAGCTCTCCACACCATTGAGGACATCTACCAAGAGAAAAGCTCTCCCCTCCATCGAGGACATCTGCCAACAGTAGAGCTCTCTCCACCATCCAAGACATCTGCCAAGAGAAAAGCTCTCCCCACCATCGAGGACATCTGCCAAGAGTAGAGCTCTCCCCACCATCGAGGACAACTGCCAAGAGCAGAGCTCTCCCCAACATCGAGGACATCTACCAAGAGAAAACCTCTCCCCACCATCGTGGACATCTTCCAACAGTGCAGCTCTCCCCACCATCGAGGACATCTACAAAGAGAAAAGCTGTCCCCACCATCGAGAACATCTGCCAAGAGAAGAGCTTTCCCTACCATCGAGGACATCTGCCAAGAGTAGAGCTCTCCCCACCATCGAGGACATCTGCCAAGAGTAGAGCTCTACCCACCATCGAAGACATCTGCCATGAGAAAAGCTCTCCCCACCATCGAGGGCATCTGCCAAGAGTGGTGTTCTCCCCACCATCGAGGACATCTGCCAACAGTAGAGCTCTACCCACCATCGAAGACATCTGCCATGAGAAAAGCTCTCCCCACCATCGAGGGCATCTGCCAAGAGTGGAGTTCTCCCCACCATCGAGGACATCTGCCAACAGTAGAGCTCTCCCCACCATCGAGGACATTTACCAAGAGAAAAGCTGTCCCCACCATCGAGAACATCTGCCAAGAGAAGAGCTTTCCCTACCATCGCGGACATCTGCCAATAGTAGAGCTCTCCCCACCATCGAGGACAACTGCCAAGAGCAGATCTCTCCCCAACATCTAGGACATCTACCAAGATAAAACCTCTCCCCACCATCGTGGAGACCTTCCAAGAGTAGAGCGCTCCCCTCCATCGAGGACTTCATCAAGAGAAATGCTCTCCCCACCATCGAGGACATCTGCCAAAAGTAGAGCTCTCCCCATCATCGAGAACATCTGCCAAGTGTAGAGATCTCCCCACCATCGAGTACATTTGCTAAGAGTAGAATTATCCCCACCATTGAGTACATCTACAAAGAGAAAAGCTCTCCCCACCATCGAGGACATCTGCCAATAATAAAAATCTCCGCACCATAGAGGATACCTGCCAATAATAAAGCTCTCCCCACCATCGAGGATATCCACCAAGCGAATAGCTCTCCCCACCGTCGAGGACATCTGCCAAAAGTACACCTCTCCCCACCATCGAAGACATCGGCCAAGAGAAAAGCTCTCCCCACAATCGAGGACATCTGCCAAGAGTAGAGCTCTCCCCACCATCGTGGACATCTGACAAGTGTAGAACTCTCCGCACCATCGAGGACATTTATCAACAGAAAAGTTCTCCCCACCATCGAGGACATCTGCCAAGAGTAAAGCTCTCTCCACCATCGAGGATATCTACCAAGAGAAAAGCTCTCCCCAACGTCGAGGACATCTGCCAAGAGTAGAGCTCTCCCCACCATCGTGGACATCTAACAAGTGTAGAACTCTCCGCACCATCGAGGACATTTACCAACAGAAAAGCTCTCACCACCATCGAAGATATCTGCCAAGAGTAATGCTCTCCCCACCATCGAGGTCATCTACCAAGAGTAAAGCTCCTCCCTCCATCGAGATCATCTGCCCAGAGAAAAGCTCTCCCCACCATTGAAGACATCTGCCAAGAATAGAGCACATCCCACCATCAAGGAAATCTGCCAGGAGGAAAGAACTCCCCACCATCGAGGACATCTACCAAGAGAAAAGCTCTCTCCTCAATCAAGGACATCTGCCAAAAGTAGAACTCTCCCCACCATCGAGGACATCTGCCAAGAGTAGAGCTCTCCCCACCATCGAGGACATCTGCTAAGAGTAGAGCTCTCCCCACCATCGAGGATATCTACCAAGAGAAAAGCTCCCCCCACCATCGAGGACATCTGCCAAGAGTAGAGTATTCCCCACCACCGACGACATCTGCCAAGAATAGAGCTCTCCACACCATCGAGGACATCTACCAAGAGAAATGCTCTCCCCACCATCGAGGACATCTACCAAGAGAATAGCTCTCCCCACCATCGAGGACATGGGCCCAGAGTACAGCTCTCCCCAACATCGACGACATCTGCCAAGGGTAGAGCTCTCCCCACCATCGAGGAGATCTGCCAAGAGAAAAGCTCTCCACACCATCGAGGACATCTGCCAAGAATGGAGCTCTCCCCACCATCGAGGACATCTACCAAGAGAAAAGCTCTCCCCAGCATCGAAGACATCTTCCAAGAGTAGAGCACTCCCCTCCATCGAGGACTTCTCTCAAGAGAAATGCTCTCCCCACCATCGAGCACATCTGCCAAAAGAAAAGCATTCCCCACCATCGAGGACATCTGCCAAGAGTAGAGCTCTCCCCACCATCGAGGTCATCTACCAAGAGAAAAGCTCACCCCACCATCGAGGACATGTACCAAGAGAAAATTTCTCCCCACCATCGAGGACATCTGCCAACAGTAGAGCTCTCCCCAGCATCGAGGACATCTGCCAAGAGTAGAGCTCTCCCCACCATCAAGGACATCTACAAGAGAAAAGCTCTCCCCACCGTCGAGGACATCTGCCAGGGGTAGAGCTCTCCCCACCATCGAGGACATCTGCCAAGAGTAGAGCTCTACCCACCATCGTGGACATCTGCCAAGAGCAGAGCTCTCCCCACCATCGAGGACATCTGCCAATAATAGAGCTCTCCACACCATTGAGGACATCTACCAAGAGAAAAGCTCTGCCCACCACCGAGGACATCTGCCAAAAGTAGAGCTCTCTCAACCATCCAAGACATCTGCCAAGAGAAAAGCTCTCCCCACCATCAAGGACATCCGACAATAATAGAGCTCTCCCCACCAACGAGGAAATCTACCAAGAGAACAGCTATCCCTACCATCGAGGACAACTGCCAAAAGAAGAGCTCTCCCCACCATCGAAGTCATCTGCCAAGAGAAAAGCTCTCCCCACCATCGAGGATATCTACCAAGAGAAAAGCTCTCCCCACCATCGAGGACATCGGCCAAAAGTAGAGCTCTCCCCATCATCGAGGACATCTGCCAAGTGTAGAGCTATCCCCACCATCGAGTACATCTGACAAGTGTAGAACTCTCCGCACCATCGAGGACATTTATCAACAAAAATGCTCTCACCACCATCGAGATATCTGCCAAGAGTAGAACTCTCCCTACGATCGAGGAAATCTGCCAAAAGTAATGCTCTCCCCACCATCGAGGTCATCTACCAAGAGAAAAGCTCCCCCCTCTATCCAGAACATCTGCCAAGAGAAAACTCTCCCCACCATCGAGGACATCTGCTAAGAGTGGAGCTCTCCCCACCATCGAGGACAACAGCCAAGTGTAGAGCTCTCCCCACCATCGAGGACATCTGCCAAGAGTAGAGCTCTCCCCACCATCGAAGACATCTGCCATGAGAAAAGCTCTCCCCACCATCGAGGGCATATGCCAAGAGTGGAAATCTCCCCACCATCGAGGGCATCTGCCAAGATTAAAGATCTCCTTAGCATCGAGGACATCTTCCAAGAGTAGAGCTCTCCCCACCATCGAGGACATCTCTCAAGAGAAATGCTCTTCCCACATTCGAGGACATCTGCCAATAATAGAGCTCTCCCCACCATCGCCGACATCTACCAAGAGAAAAGCTCTCCCCACCATCGAGGACATCTGCCAAGAGTAGAGCTCTCCACACCATCCAAGACATCTGACAAGAGAAAAGCTCTCCCCGCCATCGAAGACATCTACCAAGAGAAAAGCTCTCCCCACCATCGAGGATATCTGCCAACAGTACAGCTCTCCCCACCATCGAGGACATCTACCAAGAGAAAAGCTCACCCCACCATCGAGGACATGTACCAAGAGAAAATTTCTCCCCACCATCGAGGACATCTGCCAACAGTAGAGCTCTCCCCAGCATCGAGGACATCTGCCAAGAGTAGAGCTCTCCCCACCATCAAGGACATCTACAAGAGAAAAGCTCTCCCCACCGTCGAGGACATCTGCCAGGGGTAGAGCTCTCCCCACCATCGAGGACATCTGCCAAGAGTAGAGCTCTACCCACCATCGTGGACATCTGCCAAGAGCAGAGCTCTCCCCACCATCGAGGACATCTGCCAATAATAGAGCTCTCCACACCATTGAGGACATCTACCAAGAGAAAAGCTCTCCCCACCACCGAGGACATCTGCCAAAACTAGAGCTCTCTCAACCATCCAAGACATCTGCCAAGAGAAAAGCTCTCCCCACCATCAAGGACATCCGACAATAATAGAGCTCTCCCCACCAACGAGGAAATCTACCAAGAGAACAGCTATCCCTACCATCGAGGACAACTGCCAAAAGAAGAGCTCTCCCCACCATCGAAGTCATCTGCCAAGAGAAAAGCTCTCCCCACCATCGAGGATATCTACCAAGAGAAAAGCTCTCCCCACCATCGAGGACATCTGCCAAAAGTAGAGCTCTCCCCATCATCGAGGACATCTGCCAAGTGTAGAGCTCTCCCCACCATCGAGTACATCTGACAAGTGTAGAACTCTCCGCACCATCGAGGACATTTATCAACAGAAATGCTCTCACCACCATCGAGATATCTGCCAAGAGTAGAACTCTCCCTACGATCGAGGAAATCTGCCAAAAGTAATGCTCTCCCCACCATCGAGGTCATCTATCAAGAGAAAAGCTCCCCCCTCTATCCAGAACATCTGCCAAGAGAAAACTCTCCCCACCATCGAGGACATCTGCTAAGAGTGGAGCTCTCCCCACCATCGAGGACAACAGCCAAGTGTAGAGCTCTCCCAACCATCGAGGACATCTACCAAGAGTAGAGCTCTCCCCACCATCGAAGACATCTGCCATGAGAAAAGCTCTCCCCACCATCGAGGGCATATGCCAAGAGTGGAAATCTCCCCACCATCGAGGACATCTGCCAACAGTAGAGCTCTCTCCACCATCAAGGACATCTACCAAGACAAATGCTCTCCCCACCATCGAGGACATCTGCCAAAAGAAAAGCATTCCCCACCATCGAGGACATGTACCAAGAGAAACTTTCTCCCCACCATCGAGGACATCTGCCAACAGTAGAGCTCTCCCCAGCATCGAGGACATCTGCCAAGAGTAGAGCTCTCCCCACCATCAAGGACATCTACCAAGAGAAAAGCTCTCCCCACCGTCGGGGACATCTGCCAGGGGTAGAGCTCTCCCCACCATCGAGGACATCTGCCAAGAGTAGAGCTCTCCCCACCATCGAGGACATCTGCCAAGATTAGAGCTCTCCCCACCATCTAGGACATCTGCCAAGTGTAGAGCTCTCCCCTCCATCGAGGACATCTACCAAAAGAAAAGCTCTCCCCACCATCGAGGAAATCTGCCAAGAGTAAAGATCTCCTTAGCATCGAGGACATCTTCCAAGAGTAGAGCTCTCCCCACAATCGAGGACATCTCTCAAGAGAAATGCTCTTCCCACATTCGAGGACATCTGCCAATAATAGAGCTCTCCCCACCATCGCCGACATCTACCAAGAGAAAAGCTCTCCCCACCATCGAGGACATCTGCCAAGAGTAGAGCTCTCCACACCATCCAAGACATCTGACAAGAGAAAAGCTCTCCCCGCCATCGAAGACATCTACCAAGAGAAAAGCTCTCCCCACCATCGAGGATATCTGCCAACAGTACAGCTCTCCCCACCATCGAGGACATCTACCAAGAGAAAAGCTGTCCCCACCATCGAGAACATCTGCTAAGAGAAGAGCTTTCCCTACCATCGAGGTCATCTGCCAAGAGTAGAGCTCTCCCCACCATCGAGGACATCTGCCAAGAGTAGAGCTCTCCCCACCATCGAGGACATCTGCTAAGAGTAGAGCTCTCCCCACCATCGAGGATATCTACCAAGAGAAAAGCTCCCCCCACCATCGAGGACATCTGCCAAGAGTAGAGTATTCCCCACCACCGAGGACATCTGCCAAGAATAGAGCTCTCCCCACCATCGAGGACATCTACCAAGAGAAAGGCTCTCCCCACCATCGAGGACATCTACCAAGAGAATAGCTCTCCCCACCATCGAGGACATGGGCCCAGAGTGGAGCTCTCCCCAACATCGACGACATCTGCCAAGGGTAGAGCTCTCCCCACCATCGAGGAGATCTGCCAAGAGAAAAGCTCTCCACACCATCGAGGACATCTACCAAGAATGGAGCTCTCCCCACCATCGAGGACATCTGCCAAGAGTGGAAGTCTCCCCACAATCCTGGACATCTGCCAAGAGAAAAGATCTCCCCAGCATCGAAGACATCTTCCAAGAGTAGAGCACTCCCCTCCATCGAGGACTTCTCTCAAGAGAAATGCTCTCCCCACCATCGAGGACATCTGCCAAAAGAAAAGCATTCCCCACCATCGAGGACATCTGCCAAGAGTAGAGCTCTCCCCACCATCGAGGTCATCTACCAAGAGAAAAGCTCACCCCACCATCGAGGACATGTACCAAGAGAAAATTTCTCCCCACCATCGAGGACATCTGCCAACAGTAGAGCTCTCCCCAGCATCGAGGACATCTGCCAAGAGTAGAGCTCTCCCCACCATCAAGGACATCTACCAAGAGAAAAGCTCTCCCCACCGTCGAGGACATCTGCCAGGGGTAGAGCTCTCCCCTCCATCGAGGACATCTGCCAAGAGTAGAGCTCTCCCCACCATCGTGGACATCTGCCAAGAGCAGAGCTCTCACCACCATCGAGGACATCTGCCAATAATAGAGCTCTCCACACCATTGAGGACATCTACCAAGAGAAAAGCTCTCCCCTCCATCGAGGACATCTGCCAACAGTAGAGCTCTCTCCACCATCCAAGACATCTGCCAAGAGAAAAGCTCTCCCCACCATCGAGGACATCTGCCAAGAGTAGAGCTCTCCCCACCATCGAGGACAACTGCCAAGAGCAGAGCTCTCCCCAACATCGAGGACATCTACCAAGAGAAAACCTCTCCCCACCATCGTGGACATCTTCCAACAGTGCAGCTCTCCCCACCATCGAGGACATCTACAAAGAGAAAAGCTGTCCCCACCATCGAGAACATCAGCCAAGAGAAGAGCTTTCCCTACCATCGAGGACATCTGCCAGGAGTAGAGCTCTCCCGACCATCGAGGACATCTGCCAAGAGTAGAGCTCTCCCCACCATCGAGGACATCTGCTAAGAGTAGAGCTCTCCCCACCATCGAGGATATCTACCAAGAGAAAAGCTCCCCCACCATCGAGGACATCTGCCAAGAGTAGAGTATTCCCCACCACCGAGGACATCTGCCAAGAATAGAGCTCTCCCCACCATCGAGGACATCTACCAAGAGAAAGGCTCTCCCCACCATCGAGGACATCTACCAAGAGAATAGCCCTCCCCACCATCGAGGACATGGGCCCAGAGTGGAGCTCTCCCCAACATCGACGACATCTGCCAAGGGTAGAGCTCTCCCGACCATCGAGGAGATCTGCCAAGAGAAAAGCTCTCCCCACCATCGAGGACATCTGCCAAGAGTAGAGCTCTCCCCACCATCGAGTATATGTACCAAGAGGAAAGCTCTCCACACCATCGAGGACATCTTCCAAAAGTAGAGCTCTACCCACCATCGAAGACATCTGCCATGAGAAAAGCTCTCCCCACCATCGAGGGCATCTGCCAAGAGTGGAGTTCTCCCCACCATCGAGGACATCTGCCAACAGTAGAGCTCTCCCCACCATCGAGGACATCTACCAAGAGAAATGCTGTCCCCACCATCGAGAACATCTGCCAAGAGAAGAGCTTTCCCTACCATCGCGGACATCTGCCAATAGTAGAGCTCTCCCCACCATCGAGGACAACTGCCAAGAGCAGATCTCTCCCCAACATCTAGGACATCTACCAAGATAAAACCTCTCCCCACCATCGTGGACATCTTCCAAGAGTAGAGCTCTCCCCACCATCGAGGATATCTACCAAGAGAAAAGCTCCCCCCACCATCGAGGACATCTGCCAAGAGTAGAGTATTCCCCACCACCGAGGACATCTGCCAAGAATAGAGCTCTCACCACCATCGAGGACATCTACCAAGAGAAAGGCTCTCCCCACCATCGAGGACATCTACCAAGAGAATAGCTCTCCCCACCATCGAGGACATGGGCCCAGAGTGGAGCTCTCCCCAACATCGACGACATCTGCCAAGGGTAGAGCTCTCCCCACCATCGAGGAGATCTGCCAAGAGAAAAGCTCTCCACACCATCGAGGACATCTGCCAAGAATGGAGCTCTCCCCACCATCGAGGACATCTGCCAAGAGTGGAAGTCTCCCCACAATCCTGGACATCTGCCAAGAGAAAAGATCTCCCCAGCATCGAAGACATCTTCCAAGAGTAGAGCACTCCCCTCCATCGAGGACTTCTCTCAAGAGAAATGCTCTCCCCACCATCGAGGAAATCTGACAAAAGAAAAGCATTCCCCACCATCGAGGACATCTGCCAAGAATGGAGCTCTCCCCACCATCGAGGACATCTACCAAGAGAAAAGCTCTCCCCAGCATCGAAGTCATCTTCCAAGAGTAGAGCACTCCCCTCCATCGAGGACTTCTCTCAAGAGAAATGCTCTCCCCACCATCGAGGACATCTGCCAAAAGAAAAGCATTCCCCACCATCGAGGACATCTGCCAAGAGTAGAGCTCTCCCCACCATCGAGGTCATCTACCAAGAGAAAAGCTCACCCCACCATCGAGGACATGTACCAAGAGAAAATTTCTCCCCACCATCGAGGACATCTGCCAACAGTAGAGCTCTCCCCAGCATCGAGGACATCTGCCAAGAGTAGAGCTCTCTCCACCATCAAGGACATCTACCAAGAGAAAAGCTCTCCCCACCGTCGAGGACATCTGCCAGGGGTAGAGCTCTCCCCTCCATCGAGGACATCTGCCAAGAGTAGAGCTCTCCCCACCATCGTGGACATCTGCCAAGAGAAAAGCTCTCCCCTCCATCGAGGACATCTGCCAACAGTAGAGCTCTCTCCACCATCCAAGACATCTGCCAAGAGAAAAGCTCTCCCCACCATCGAGGACATCTGCCAAGAGTAGAGCTCTCCCCACCATCGAGGACAACTGCCAAGAGCAGAGCTCTCCCCAACATCGAGGACATCTACCAAGAGAAAACCTCTCCCCACCATCGTGGACATCTTCCAACAGTGCAGCTCTCCCCACCATCGAGGACATCTACAAAGAGAAAAGCTGTCCCCACCATCGAGAACATCAGCCAAGAGAAGAGCTTTCCCTACCATCGAGGACATCTGCCAAGAGTAGAGCTCTCCCGACCATCGAGGACATCTGCCAAGAGTAGAGCTCTCCCCACCATCGAGGACATCTGCTAAGAGTAGAGCTCTCCCCACCATCGAGGATATCTACCAAGAGAAAAGCTCCCCCCACCATCGAGGACATCTGCCAAGAGTAGAGTATTCCCCACCACCGAGGACATCTGCCAAGAATAGAGCTCTCCCCACCATCGAGGACATCTACCAAGAGAAAGGCTCTCCCCACCATCGAGGACATCTACCAAGAGAATAGCCCTCCCCACCATCGAGGACATGGGCCCAGAGTGGAGCTCTCCCCAACATCGACGACATCTGCTAAGAGTGGAGCTCTCCCCACCATCGAGGTCATCTGCCAAGAGTAGAGCTCTCCCCACCATCGAGTATATGTACCAAGAGGAAAGCTCTCCACACCATCGAGGACATCTTCCAAAAGTAGAGCTCTACCCACCATCGAAGACATCTGCCATGAGAAAAGCTCTCCCCACCATCGAGGGCATCTGCCAAGAGTGGAGTTCTCCCCACCATCGAGGACATCTGCCAACAGTAGAGCTCTCCCCACCATCGAGGACATCTACCAAGAGAAAAGCTGTCCCCACCATCGAGAACATCTGCCAAGAGAAGAGCTTTCCCTACCATCGCGGACATCTGCCAATAGTAGAGCTCTCCCCACCATCGAGGACAACTGCCAAGAGCAGATCTCTCCCCAACATCTAGGACATCTACCAAGATAAAACCTCTCCCCACCATCGTGGACATCTTCCAAGAGTAGAGCGCTCCCCTCCATCGAGGACTTCATCAAGAGAAATGCTCTCCCCACCATCGAGGACATCTGCCAAAAGTAGAGCTCTCCCCATCATCGAGAACATCTGCCAAGTGTAGAGCTCTCCCCACCATCGAGTACATTTGCTAAGAGTAGAATTATCCCCACCATTGAGTACATCTACAAAGAGAAAATCTCTCCCCACCATCGAGGACATCTGCCAATAATAAAAATCTCCGCACCATAGAGGATACCTGCCAATAATAAAGCTCTCCCCACCATCGAGGATATCCACCAAGCGAAAAGCTCTCCCCACCGTCGAGGACATCTGCCAAGAGTAGACCTCTCCCCACCATCGAAGACATCGGCCAAGAGAAAAGATCTCCCCACAATCGAGGACATCTGCCAAGAGTAGAGCTCTCCCCACCATCGTGGACATCTGACAAGTGTAGAACTCTCCGCACCATCGAGGACATTTATCAACAGAAAAGTTCTCCCCACCATCGAGGACATCTGCCAACAGTAGAGCTCTCCCCAGCATCGAGGACATCTGCCAAGAGTAGAGCTCTCCCCACCATCAAGGACATCTACCAAGAGAAAAGCTCTCCCCACCGTCGAGGACATCTGCCAGGGGTAGAGCTCTCCCCTCCATCGAGGACATCTGCCAAGAGTAGAGCTCTCCCCACCATCGTTGACATCTGCCAAGAGCAGAGCTCTCACCACCATCGAGGACATCTGCCAATAATAGAGCTCTCCACACCATTGAGGACATCTACCAAGAGAAAAGCTCTCCCCTCCATCGAGGACATCTGCCAACAGTAGAGCTCTCTCCACCATCCAAGACATCTGCCAAGAGAAAAGCTCTCCCCACCATCGAGGACATCTGCCAAGAGTAGAGCTCTCCCCACCATCGAGGACAACTGCCAAGAGCAGAGCTCTCCCCAACATCGAGGACATCTACCAAGAGAAAACCTCTCCCCACCATCGTGGACATCTTCCAACAGTGCAGCTCTCCCCACCATCGAGGACATCTACAAAGAGAAAAGCTGTCCCCACCATCGAGAACATCAGCCAAGAGAAGAGCTTTCCCTACCATCGAGGACATCTGCCAAGAGTAGAGCTCTCCCCACCATCGAGGACATCTGCCAAGAGTAGAGCTCTCCCCACCATCGAGGACATCTGCTAAGAGTAGAGCTCTCCCCACCATCGAGGTTATCTACCAAGAGAAAAGCTCCCCCCACCATCGAGGACATCTGCCAAGAGTAGAGTATTCCCCACCACCGAGGACATCTGCCAAGAATAGAGCTCTGCCCACCATCGAGGACATCTACCAAGAGAAAGGCTCTCCCCACCATCGAGGACATCTACCAAGAGAATAGCCCTCCCCACCATCGAGGACATGGGCCCAGAGTGGAGCTCTCCCCAACATCGACGACATCTGCTAAGAGTGGAGCTCTCCCCACCATCGAGGACAACTGCCAAGAGTAGAGCTCTCCCCACCATCGAGGTCATCTGCCAAGAGTAGAGCTCTCCCCACCATCGAGTATATGTACCAAGAGGAAAGCTCTCCACACCATCGAGGACATCTTCCAAAAGTAGAGCTCTACCCACCATCGAAGACATCTGCCATGAGAAAAGCTCTCCCCACCATCGAGGGCATCTGCCAAGAGTGGAGTTCTCCCCACCATCGAGGACATCTGCCAACAGTAGAGCTCTCCCCACCATCGAGGACATCTACCAAGAGAAAAGCTGTCCCCACCATCGAGAACATCTGCCAAGAGAAGAGCTTTCCCTACCATCGCGGACATCTGCCAATAGTAGAGCTCTCCCCACCATCGAGGACAACTGCCAAGAGCAGATCTCTCCCCAACATCTAGGACATCTACCAAGATAAAACCTCTCCCCACCATCGTGGACATCTTCCAAGAGTAGAGCGCTCCCCTCCATCGAGGACTTCATCAAGAGAAATGCTCTCCCCACCATCGAGGACATCTGCCAAAAGTAGAGCTCTCCCCATCATCGAGAACATCTGCCAAGTGTAGAGCTCTCCCCACCATCGAGTACATTTGCTAAGAGTAGAATTATCCCCACCATTGAGTACATCTACAAAGAGAAAATCTCTCCCCACCATCGAGGACATCTGCCAATAATAAAAATCTCCGCACCATAGAGGATACCTGCCAATAATAAAGCTCTCCCCACCATCGAGGATATCCACCAAGCGAAAAGCTCTCCCCACCGTCGAGGACATCTGCCAAGAGTAGACCTCTCCCCACCATCGAAGACATCGGCCAAGAGAAAAGATCTCCCCACAATCGAGGACATCTGCCAAGAGTAGAGCTCTCCCCACCATCGTGGACATCTGACAAGTGTAGAACTCTCCGCACCATCGAGGACATTTATCAACAGAAAAGTTCTCCCCACCATCGAGGACATCTGCCAACAGTAGAACTCTCTCCACCATCGAGGACATCTACCAAGACAAATGCTCTCCCCACCATCGAGGACATCTGCCAAAAGAAAAGCATTCCCCACCATCGAGGACATCTGCCAAGAGTAGAGCTCTCCCCACCATCGAGGTCATCTGCCAAGAGTAGAGCTCTCCCCACCATCAAGGATATCTACCAAGAGAAAAGCTCTCCCCACCGTCGGGGACATCTGCCAGGGGTAGAGCTCTCCCCACCATCGAGGACATCTGCCAAGAGTAGAGCTCTCCCCACCATCGAGGACATCTGCCAAGATTAGAGCTCTCCTCACCATCTAGGACATCTGCCAAGTGTAGAGCTCTCCCCACCATCGAGTACATCTACCAAGAGAAAAGCTCTCCCCACCATCGAGGATATCTGCCAACAGTCGAGCTCCCTCCACCATCGGGGACATCTACCAAGAGAAAAGCTCTCCCCACCATCGAGGACATCTGCCAAGAGCAGAGCTCTCCCCACCATCGAGTACATCTACCAAGAGAAAAGCTGTCCCCACCATCGAGGACATCTACCAAGAGAAAAGATCTCCACACCATCGAGGACATCTGCCAACAGTAGAGCTCTCTCCACCAGCGAGGACATCTACCAAGACAAATGCTCTCCCCACCATCGAGGACATCTGTCAAAAGAAAAGCATTCCCCACCATCGAGGACATGTAGCAAGAGAAACTTTCTCCCCACCATCGAGGACATCTGCCAACAGTAGAGCTCTCCCCAGCATCGAGGACATCTGCCAAGAGTAGAGCTCTCCCCACCATCAAGGACATCTACCAAGTGAAAAGCTCTCCCCACCGTCGGGGACATCTGCCAGGAGTAGAGCTCTCCCCACCATCGAGGACATCTGCCAAGAGTAGAGCTCTCCCCACCATCGAGGACATCTGCCAAGATTAGAGCGCTCCCCACCATCTAGGACATCTGCCAAGTGTAGAGCTCTCCCCTCCATCGAGGACATCTACCAAGAGAAAAGCTCTCCCCACCATCGAGGAAATCTGCCAAGAGTAAAGATCTCCTTAGCACCGAGGACATCTTCCAACAGTAGAGCTCTCCCTACCATCGAGGACTTCTCTCAAGAGAAATGCTCTTCCCACATTCGAGGACATCTGCCAATAATACAGCTCTCCACACCATCGCCGACATCTACCAAGAGAAAAGCTCTCCCCACCATCGAGGACATCTGCCAAGAGTAGAGCTCTCCCCACCATCCAAGACATCTGACAAGAGAAAAGCTCTCCCCACCATCGAAGACATCGACCAAGAGAAAAGCTCTCCCCACCATCGAGGACATCTACCAACAGTACAGCTCTCCCCACCATCGAGGACATCTACCAAGGGAAAAGCTGTCCCCACCATCGAGGACATCTACCAAGAGAAAACCTCTCCCCACCATCGTGGACATCTTCCAAGAGTAGATCGCTCCCCTCCATCGAGGACTTCATCAAGAGAAATGCTCTCCCCACCATCGAGAACATCTGCCAAAAGTGGAGCTCTCCCCATCATCGAGGACATCTGCCAAGTGTAGAGCTCTCCCCACCATCGAGGTCATCTACCAAGAGAAAAGCTCACCCCACCATCGAGGACATGTACCAAGAGAAAATTTCTCCCCACCATTGAGGACATCTGCCAACAGTAGAGCTCTCCCCAGCATCGAGGACATCTGCCAAGAGTAGAGCTCTCCCCACCATCGAGGACATCTGCCAAAAGTAGAGCTGTCCCAACCATCCAAGACATCTGCCAAGAGAAAAGCTCTCCCCACCATCGAGGACGTCTGCCAAGAGTAGAACTCTCCCCACCATCGAGGACATCTGCCAATAGTAGAGCTCACCCCACCATCGAGGACATCAGCCAAGAGTAGAGGTCTCCCCACCATCGAGGACATCTTTCAAGAGTAGAGCTCTCCCCATCATCGAGGACATCTGCTAAGAGCAGAGCTTTCCCGACCACTGAGGACATCAGCCCAGAGCAGAGCTCTCCCCACCATCGAGGACATCTGCCAAGAGTAGAGCTCTCCCCACCATCGAGGACATCTACCAAGAGAAAAGTTCTCCCCACCATCGCGGACATCTGCCAAGTGTAGAGCTCTCCCCACCATCGAAGACATCTGTTAAGAGTAGAGCTATCCCCACCATCGAGTACATCTACCAAGAGAAAAGCTCTCCCCACCATCGAGGATATCTGCCAACAGTCGAGCTCCCTCCACCATCGGGGACATCTACCAAGAGAAAAGCTCTGCCCACCATCGAGGACATCTGCCAAGATTAGAGCTCTCCCCACCATCGAGGACATCTGCCAAGAGCAGAGCTCTCCCCACCATCGAGTACATCTACCAAGAGAAAAGCTGTCCCCACCATCGAGGACATCTACCAAGAGAAAAGACCTCCCCACTATGATGGACATCTGCCAAGAGTAGAGCTCTCCCCAGCAACGAGAACATCTGCCAAGAGAAAAGCAATCCCCACCATCGAGGACATCTGCCAGGAGAAAAGTTCTCCACACCATCGAGGACATCTGACAAGAGTAGAGCTCTCCCCTCCATCGACGAGATCTACCAGGAGAAAAGCTCTCCCCACCATCGCGGACATCTGCCAAGTGTAGAGCTCTCCCCACCATCGAGGATATCTGACAATAATAAACCTCTCCCCTCCGTCGAGGACATCCACCAAGCGAAATTCTCTCCCCACCATCGAGGAAATCTGCCAAGAGTAGACCTCTCCACACCATCGAAGACATCCGTCAAACAAAAAGCTCTCCCCACCATCGAGGAAAGCTGCCAAGAGTAAAGCTCTCCGCACCATCGAGGACATCTGCCAAGAGTAGAGCTCTCCCCACCATCGAGGACATCTGCCACGAATAGAGCACTGCCCACCATATAAGAAATCTGCCAAGAGAAAAGCTCTCCCCACCATCGAGGACATCTACCAAGAGAAAAGCTATCCCCACCATCGAGGACATCTGCCAAAAGTAGAGCTCTCCCCAAAATCGAAGTCATCTGCCAAGAGAACAGCTCTCCCCACCATCGAGGACATCTGCCAAGAGTGGAGCTTTCCCCACAATCGAGGACATCTGCCAAGAGTAGAGCTCTCCCTACCATCGAGGACATCTGCCAAGAGCAGAGCTCTCCCCACCATCGAGGACAGCTACTAAGAGAAAAGCTCTCCCCACCACTGAGGACATCTGCGAAAAGTAGAGCTCTACCCACCATCGAAGACACCTGCCAAGAGAAAAGCTCCCCCGCCATCGAGGATATCTACCAAGAGAAAAGCTCTCCACACCATCGAGGACATCTGCCAAGAATGGAGTTCTCCCCACAATCGAGGACATCTGCCAACAATAGAGCTCTCTCCACCATCGAGGACATCTACCAAGAGAAAAGCTCTCCCCACCATAGAGGACATCTGCCAAGAGTAGAGCTCTCCCCACCATCGAAGACACCTGCCAAGAGTAAAGCTCTCCCCGCCATCGAGCATATATCTACCAAGAGAAAAGCTCTCCACACCATCGAGCACATCTGCCAAGAATGGAGCTCTCCCCACCATCGAGGACATCTGCCAACAATAGAGCTCTCTCCACCATCGAGGACATCTACCAAGAGAAAAGCTCTCCCCACCATCGAGGACATATGCCAAAAGCAGAGCTCTCCCCACCATCGAGGACATCTGCCAAGAGCAGAGCTCTCCCCACCATCGAGGATATCTACCAAGAAAATAGCTCTCCCCACCATGGGGGACATCTTCCAAGAGAAGACCTCTCCCCACCATCGAAGACATCTGCCAAGAGATAAGCTCTCCCCACCATCGAGGACATCTGCCGAAAGTAGAGATCTCCCCATCATCGAGGACATCTGCCAAGAGCAGAGCTTTCCCCACAACTGAGGACATCAGCCCAAAGTAGAGCTCTCCCCACCATCGAGGACATCTGCCAATAATAAAGCTCTCCGCACCATCGAGGGCACGTGCCAATAATAAAGCTCTCCCCACCATCGAGGATATCCACCAAGCGAAAAGCTCTCCCCACCATCGAGGACATCTGCCAAGAGTAGACCTCTCACCACCATCGAAGTCATCGGCCAAGAGAAAAGCTCTCCCCACCATCGAGGACAGCTGCCGAGAGTAGAGCTCTCCCCACCATCGAGGACATCTGCCAAGTGTAAAGCTCACTCCACCATCGAGGATATCAACCAAGAGAAAAGCTCTCCCCAACGTCGAGGACATCTGCCAAGTGTAAAGCTCTCTCCACCATCGAGGATATCAACCAAGAGAAAAGCTCTCCCCAACGTCGAGGACATCTGCCAAGAGTAGAGCTCTCTCCACCATCGTGGACATCTAACAAGTGTAGAACTCTCCGCACCATCGAGGACATTTACCAACAGAAATGCTCTCACCACCATCGAAGATATCTGCCAAGAGTAGAGCTCTCCCCACGATCGAGGAAATCTGCCATGAGTAATGCTCTCCCCACCATCGAGGTCATCTACCAAGAGAAAAGCTCCTCCCTCCATCGAGAACATCTGCCCAGAGAAAAGCTCTCCCCACCATTGAAGACATCTGCCAAGAATAGAGCACTCCCCACCATCAAGGAAATCTGCCAAGAGGAAAGATCTCCCCACCATCGAGGACATCTACCAAGAGAAAAGCTCTCTCCTCAATCGAGGACATCTGCCAAGAGTAGAACTCTCCCCACCATCGAGGACATCTGCCAAGAGTAGAGCTCTCCCCACCATCGAGGACATCTGCTAAGAGTAGAGCTCTCCCCACCATCGAGGATATCTACCAAGAGAAAAGCTCCCCCCACCATCGAGGACATCTGCCAAGAGTAGAGTATTCCCCACCACCAAGGACATCTGCCAAGAATAGAGCTCTCCCCACCATCGAGGACATCTACCAAGAGAAACACTCTCCCCTCCATCGAGGACATCTACCAAGAGAATAGCTCTCCCCACCATCGAGGACATGGGCCCAGAGTAGAGCTCTCCCCAACATCGACGACATCTGCCAAGGGTAGAGCTCTCCCCACCATCGAGGAGAGCTGCCAAGAGAAAAGCTCCCCACACCATCGAGGACATCTGCCAAGAATGGAGCTCTCCCCACCATCGAGGACATCTGCCAAGAGTGGAGGTCTCCCCACAATCCTGGATATCTGCCAAGAGTAGAGCTCTCCCCACCATCGAGGACATCTACCAAGAGAAAAGCTCTCCCCAGCATCGAGGACATCTGCCAACAGTAGAGCTCTCCCCAGCATCGAGGACATCTACCAAGAGAATAGCTCTCCCCACCATCGAGGACATGGGCCCAGAGTAGAGCTCTCCCCAACATCGACGACATCTGCCAAGGGTAGAACTCTCCCCACCATCGAGGAGATCTGCCAAGAGAAAAGCTCTCCACACCATCGAGGACATCTGCCAAGAATGGAGCTCTCCCCACCATCGAGGACATCTGCCAAGAGTGGAGGTCTCCCCACAATCCTGGACATCTGCCAAGAGTAGAGCTCTCCCCACCATCGAGGACATCTACCAAGAGAAAAGCTCTCCCTGCATCGAGGACATCTGCCAACAGTAGAGTTCTCCCCAGCATCGAGGACATCTGCCAAGAGTAGAGCTCTCCCCACCATCAAGGACATCTACCAAGAGAATAGCTCTCCCCACCATCGAGGACATGGGCCCAGAGTAGAGCTCTCCCCAACATCGACGACATCTGCCAAGGGTAGAGCTCTCCCCACCATCGAGGAGATCTGCCAAGAGAAAAGCTCTCCACACCATCGAGGACATCTGCCAAGCATGGAGCTCTCCCCACCATCGAGGACATCTGCCAAGAGTGGAGGTCTCCCCACAATCCTGGACATCTGCCAAGAGTAGAGCTCTCCCCACCATCGAGGACATCTACAAAGAGAAAAGCTCTCCCCAGCATCGAGGACATCTGCCAACAGTAGAGCTCTCCCCTGCATCGAGGACATCTGCCAAGAGTAGAGCTCTCCCCACCATCAAGGACATCTACCAAGAGAAAAGCTCTCCCCACCGTCGAGGACATCTGCCAGGGGTAGAGCTCTCCCCTCCATCGAGGACATCTGCCAAGAGTAGAGCTCTCCCCACCATCGTGGACATCTGCCAAGAGCAGAGCTCTCCCCACCATCGAGGACATCTGCCAATAATAGAGCTCTCCACACCATTGAGGACATCTACCAAGAGAAAAGCTCTCCTCACCATCGAGGACATCTGCCAAAAGTAGAGCTCTCCCAACCATCCAAGACATCTGCCAAGAGAAAAGCTCTCCCCACCATCGAGGACATCCGACAATAATAGAGCTCTCCCCACCAACGAGGAAATCTACCCAGAGAACAGCTATCCCTACCATCGAGGACAACTGCCAAAAGAAGAGCTCTCCCCACCATCGAAGTCATCTGCCAAGAGAAAAGCTCTCCCCACCATCGAGGATATCTACCAAGAGAAAAGCTCTCCCCACCATCGAGGACATCTGCCAAAAGTAGAGCTGTCCCCACCATCGAAGACATCTGCAAAGAGAACAGCCCTCCCCACCATCGAGGATATCTACCAAGAGATTAGCTCTCCGCACAATCGAGGACATCTGCCAAGAATGGAGCTCTCCCCTCCATCGAGGACATCTGCCAACAGTAGAGCTCTCTCCACCATCGAGGACATCTACCAACAGAAAAGCTCTCCCCTCCATCGATGACATCTGCCAAGAGTAGAGCTCTCCCCACCATCGAGGACAACTGCCAAGAGCAGAGCTCTCCCAACATCGAGGACATCTACCAAGAGAAAACCTCTCCCCACCATCGTGGACATCTTCCAAGAGTAGCGCTCTCCCCTCCATCGAGGACATCTACCAAGAGAAATGCTCTCCCCACCATCGAGGACATCTGCCAAAAGTAGAGCTCTCCCCATCATCGAGGACATCTGCCAAGTGTAGAGCTCTCCCCACCATCGAGTACATTTGCTAAGAGTAGAGTTGTCCCCACCATTGAGTACATCTACCAAGAGAAAAGCTCTCCCCACCATCGAGGACATCTGCCAATAATAAAAATCTCCGCACCATAGAGGACACTTGCCAATAATAAAGCTCTCCCCACCATCGAGGATATCCAGCAAGCGAAAAGCTCTCCCCACCATCGAGGACATCTGCCAAGAGTAGACCTCTCCCCACCATCGAAGACATCGGCCAAGAGAAAAGCTCTCCCCACAATCGAGGACATCTGCCAAGAGTAGAGCTCTCCCCACCATCGTGGACATCTGACAAGTGTAGAACTCTCCGCACCATCGAGGACATTTATCAACAGAAATGCTCTCACCACCATCGACATATCTGCCAAGAGTAGAACTCTCCCTACGATCGAGGAAATCTGCCAAAAGTAATGCTCTCCCCACCCTCGAGGTCATCTACCAAGAGAAAAGCTCCCCCCACTATCCAGAACATCTGCCAAGAGAAAACTGTCCCCACCATCGAGGACATCTGCTAAGAGTGGAGCTCTCCCCACCATCGAGGACAACAGCCAAGAGTAGAGCTCTCCCCACCATCGAGGAAATCTGCCAAGAGTAAAGATCTCCTTAGCATCGAGGACATCTTCCAAGAGTAGAGCTCTCACCACCATCGAGGACTTCTCTCAAGAGAAATGCTCTTCCCACATTCGAGGACATCTGCCAATAATAGAGCTCTCCCCACCATCGCCGACATCTACCAAGAGAAAAGCTCTCCCCACCATCGAGGACATCTGCCAAGAGTAGAGCTCTCCCCACCATCCAAGACATCTGACAAGAGAAAAGCTCTCCCCACCATCGAAGACATCTACCAAGAGAAAAGCTCTCCCACCATCGAGGACATCTGCCAAGAGAAAAGCTGTCCCCACCATCGAGAACATCTGACAAGAGAAGAGCTTTCCCTACCATCGAGAACATCTGCCAAGAGTAGAGCTCTCCCCACCATCGAGGACAACTGCCAAGAGCAGATCTCTCCCCAACATCGAGGACATCTACCAAGAGAAAACCTCTCCCCACCATCGTGGACATCTTCCAAGAGTAGATCGCTCCCCTCCATCGAGGACTTCATCAAGAGAAATGCTCTCCCCACCATCGAGGACATCTGCCAAAAGTGGAGCTCTCCCCATCATCGAGGACATCTGCCAAGTGTCGAGCTCTCCCCACCATCGAGTACATTTGCTAAGAGTAGAGTTATCCCCACCATTGAGTACATCTACCAAGAGAAAAGCTCTCCCGCACCATCGAGGACATTTATTAACAGAAAAGCTCTCACCACCATCGAGATATCTGCCAAGAGTAGAACTCTCCCTACGATCGGGGAAATCTGCCAAAAGTAATGCTCTCCCCACCATCGAGGTCATCTACCAAGAGAAAAGCTCCCCCACCATCCAGAACATCTGCCAAGAGAAAAGCTCTCCCCACCATCGAGGACATCTGCTAAGAGTGGAGCTCTCCCCACGTTCGAGGACAACTGCCAAGAGTAGAGCTCTCCCCACCATCGAGGACATCTGCCAAGAGTAGAGCTCTCCCCACCATCGAGTATATGTACCAAGAGGAAAGCTCTCCAAACCATCGAGGACATCTGCCAAAAGTAGAGCTCTCCCCACCATCGAAGACATCTGCCATGAGAAAAGCTCTCCCCAACATCGAGGGCATCTGCCAAGAGTGGAGTTCTCCCAACCATCGAGGACATCTACCAAGAGAAAAGCTGTCCCCACCATCGAGAACATCTTCCAAGAGAAGAGCTTTCCCTACCATCGAGGACATCTGCCAAGAGTAGAGCTCTCCCCACCATCGAGGACAACTGCCAAGTGTAGAACTCTCCGCACCATCGAGGACATTTATCAACAGAAATGCTCTCACCACCATCGAGGATATCTACCAAGAGATTAGCTCTCCGCACAATCGAGGACATCTGCCAAGAATGGAGCTCTCCCCTCCATCGAGGACATCTGCCAACAGTAGAGCTCTCTCCACCATCGAGGACATCTACCAACAGAAAAGCTCTCCCCTCCATCGAGGACATCTGCCAAAAGTAATGCTCTCCCCACCATCGAGGTCATCTACCAAGAGAAAAGCTCCCCCCACTATCCAGAACATCTGCCAAGAGAAAACTCTCCCCACCATCGAGGACATCTGCTAAGAGTGGAGCTCTCCCCACCATCGAGGACAACAGCCAAGTGTAGAGCTCTCCCCACCATCGAGGACATCTGCCAAAAGTAGAGATCTCCCCATCATCGAGGACATCTGCCAAGAGCAGAGCTTTCCCCACAACTGAGGACATCAGCCCAAAGTAGAGCTCTCCCCACCATCGAGGACATCTGCCAATAATAAAGCTCTCCGCACCATCGAGGGCACGTGCCAATAATAAAGCTCTCCCCACCATCGAGGATATCCACCAAGCGAAAAGCTCTCCCCACCATCGAGGACATCTGCCAAGAGTAGACCTCTCACCACCATCGAAGTCATCGGCCAAGACAAAAGCTCTCCCCACCATCGAGGACAGCTGCCGAGAGTAGAGCTCTCCCCACCATCGAGGATATCTGCCAAGTGTA